>NW_010266120.1:0-66614 GCF_000690775.1 Eurypyga helias
AACTTAATTATACATTTATAATTAAATATAAATTATATAAAAATATTATATAGCAAGATTCTTAAATCAGGCAGAATATGGATTTTCTGAAGGGGCTAATTTAATCTGATAACTTGGAGCAAGTAATCTTTTGAAAACAGTGCCTTAAGAACTGTGTTACCCAGAAGACTCATTAGATGGATGCAGTAATCAACATTTTTGTCAGTTACTCAAAGAGTTGATAATGTCCTTGAATGCTGCTTTTACAATATCATCGGTTTGCATTTCTGTGCAAAAAAGGGTATGTTAGGTAAAAGTAAAAAAAAATGCTTTCCTCATTTTCCTTAACTGTAATTTCCTTTACAATCTACCTTTCAAACATAGCATGTGCTTACTAACATTTGCAGAAGGCTCATGTGGAAATTCATGTAAAGTCAGGATTCCTGATTTAGCAATTGCACTTTACACCTGTGCTTAAGGCTAAAAATATTCTGAATGCTCTACTGGGTATGTTCAGAAAAAAATTGATGTTGGGTAGATGAAACATCTGATTTGAAAATATGCCAACTGTCCAAACTTCTGAAGAAAGTTTGGGAACCAGGTGTATTAATAAAGTAAATTAGTGTCTGTCTTATATATGCAAGGCTGAGCACTGAATCCTCTCTGAGTAGGTTCCTGGCCTCTTGAGTAGCCTGCAGGGAGAGTTTGGAGCTGGATCCCAAAAATGACAATGGGAACCTCTTTCACTCTCTTGTGCTCTTCATTCTGGCCACACTCACAAAGCCCTTTTTGTCAATGAGCAAGTGGGGCCACCATTGTTCTACCTGTCCCTGTCACAGGAGCAGCATGGTCCCCTCAGCTTGAGGGATGCTCCCAGGGCACACTTTGGGCTCAACCCCTCAGCATGGGTTACTTGCTAATTAGGGACAGAGCTTTTCCCAGTACTGGAAGGACCATCTGTCATGCCCGTTATGTCAAGCAATAGAGTTTCTGCTCTGAGTCCAGTTTGTTTGAAGACTTGGTGACTCTAGTTTCAGCAGAACACTCAAGACCTTATCCTCTTACCATATGTCTTATTTAAGGTATGTTTAGAAATATTGAGTGGTTTTATACTTTGCATCATATATTTACCTTCTATAACATCTTGTTACCTGGTCAATGAATGCATCACATGGATAAAAATAGAACGTGAGTTTGCTTAATAAGGTACTTTGTTATCATCCTGAGTAAGCATTCATATACAGTCTTGAAGCACTTACAAATTACACCAATCTGAAATGAAAGTAATCTTGTTTCTAAGGGAATCTCTTAATGTCTGAGATTTGTTCTTTCTCGTGGTTGTGGGGCCTAAAGCAAGGCTTACTTGAGCTCCTTCCCCAATAGTGTACAAGGAAGATTTGCAGGTACTTGACTGTTGTCTCATTTGCATCTTTAAGCTACTTCAGAACTAGAAAAATAATAAAGAAATTACCCATTGGTACAGAACGTAGCCTCTGTCTGATTTAGTGGTTCTATTACCATTGTGATTCATGGCTAATTCATACAAAAGAAATTAGGTTATATATTACTATTAGGAAATTAACATTTCATGAATTTAATAAATGCTCTCATGGCTACTTCGAAATCTAATTCCCTGGCCTAAAATGTCACCAATGTCTGCTTTTTTTAGGTAAACCAATTTATTTCAGTTTAGTAGTGCTGGGGGAATATGTTAGCTGAGATTCATTTTGAGTGGAGTCACTGCCCTTTTCTTTCACCCTCTGTCCTCTCCTTTCCACAAATGTAAAATGCGAGTAATGTTAGAACGATGCAGGAGAAAAACTGTTAGCTGACCTCATGTCGGAGAGAATGACATAGTAGCTTACATCATCAACAATAGAAATGTCAGGTTATTAAGACTACTGAATATACATACAGGAGTTAATTTACAGTATTATGTATAGCCAGTGGTAACATTCTAATAACTTGAGCATATGATCATTGTACTGCTTTCCATGGCAGAATATGATTTTCTTAAAGGCTCTCAGCCGTGTTCACTGCAGACTTAGAATGGGTAATACTGGAGGCTTTATTATATTATGATAAATATAAATATATAATATTTTCTCACTAACTCAGATTCCAATTTACTCATTTTACAGATAAAACAATGATGTATTGCTGAATTTTTGTATAAAGCTGGTTCTTTTTCCTTCCTGGATCAGCATCAGAAAGATTCCACAATCTGTGCTCTATCTCAATTAAGATCCACCCCTTAGCCTCTCCCTAAACATTTGCACAGTGAAATTTTACGGACTTCTTCATGTCAAAGTTCTGCTCCTGCCCCTGCCCAGCATCATTTTGGTCTTGGCACCTTGGAGCAGCTGAAGCCATAGCCAGATTGGGATATGAGAAATGGGGGGGTTTCTCCTTTTGGGACCCTTGGATGCCTGATGCATCATTCCCACAGACACAGCAGCTGCTGCTTCCTTCAAATGGCAGTGGTGGTGAAAGCAACCCCATGGATCATTTTCTTCTTCCTCTGTCTCTGACACAGTTAATTCTTCCTTCCCCCCACTATCCAGAATGGAGCAGTGGGAACAAGGAGGAGGGAGAAGGTTTCTTTCAAGGCTTGTGCTTGGGTGCCTGTGGTGTGCTGGAGCTGAACCTAGATTAGAACTCTAGTTGCTGAACTGTTACTTAAAAGAAGACTATAGTCAATTATGGGGTTTAAAAAAAAAAAAAGGACGGAAACCCTTATTTGTCTCTTGAGATGGCTTGAATAAAAAATGTCAGGAAATAGCCAACTGAGCTCTGAAGGAAATCCAAAGCCCTGAAGAAAATTGGCCGTATTTAAACTGCTCGTTGTGGTTGGACTTCAAGGCTTGGCCAAGTCTCAATATACTGACCTTTTAAAACTGCTTTACAACCGTTAGCTATGGGTGACAGTGCCAAAACACAGACCAACTCTTTTGCTTTGCCAAGAGCTGTGTTGGTGCCTCCCAGCTTACTCCACACTGCTGTGTCTCGGAGCTTCTCACCAGCTCCAACCCCAGAGGTTGTCACTCTGTACCTCTCTCCCCTTCTCTTGCTTCTGTAACAGCACCAGTGGCATGGAAGGAGAGTCAGGCTCAGTCCCTAAAACAGCCTGACCAGGAGGTCGTAAATATGCATATGTTGCTTTCTGGTCTGCGTTTACAAAGTTGGTCCTCTTGAATTATTAAAAAAGAGAATGTGCTTCCTTCTTTTGAAAGGAAGACTCCTGTGACTATTCCTTTCACAATGACTTTTCATCCTTTAAGGTGGGTGTACCTTTCTCTGTACATGCAGTTTTCCATGGTAGTTGTATCGTATTTCAGAAATCCCTTCCCAAGTGGATTTCCATCTCTAAATGATTTCTGGCTACTACCTCACCCACTCTCAAAAATCTGTTCTCTGAACCATCTTTATTACAGTGCCTAAAGAGACATGTACAATGCATTGGTAATTGGCAATTGGATCACTTATCATTATTGATTTACTTCTAAATTACTTAGACAAGATGAGCAACAATAAACCTGAGCATGTAACTCACATTCATAATGGTGTGTTATTGCTGTTATCCTTATGTCTATACACTTCCTATCTGCAGTTTGCCTAAAATCACTGGTGTGGTTGTGTTTTGAAACAGGCAATTGTCTGAAGCAAAGACAGTGCTTTCCTGTGTCATTCAACAGCAAATACAATTGTCCTCTCATGCTTCTTAGGGCAGTGGAAAGATTCACCAGAGAAGATTTCATATTCTTACTGAGGTTTAGTTTACAATTGATTGATCTGCCAAGATGAAATTCAGGTGATAGGGGTTTTTTTGACCTACAGTCCTGTTTGAAATGAAACCTTGGGTTCTAAAATGGGAATGTTCCTGTTAAACTCACAAGTTTTCATGTTTACTGTTAATGTTTTTCATCAGCTAGAGATCTGCTGATAAATCACTTGTTGTTAAGGATATCTTTAAAAAAACTCCAAAACAACTTCCATGTATTAGTAAGAGAAAATAACTTATATTTGTTCACATAATTATGCCAATCCTGAATTATATCCAAAGGTAATTTTGAAAAAATTAAAGGCTGTAAGCTTTCAGTGTTTGTAATTCGTAACATTACATGAATTTTTAAAATGCTCAGATCTTTTTTTCATAATTGAGCTGATTGCGTAATCTGAACAGGACTTGGTGCATGCGATGGAGCTGACCTGTTTGTCTAAACACCTTAGAGGGAAGCTTTGGAAGGCTCAACAAACAAAATTCAAAGGGTATAAAATCAAAGGCTATAATGTGGGAAAACAAATACTCATTTCCTAAAATCCTCATCTGGGCCATTTTGGAGAGGAGAGGCAAAATTACTAACAGGCAACTGCAGCCTGTGACCAATCCCGCGGTGCCCCAGCTCTGTGCCATCACCAAGAGTGCTCTGTTCCCGAATGCTGCTCCAGCATTTACTGCGTGAGAGGCCAGAAGACTCCAAAAGCCCGTGCATTTATGAATCCCTGATAACCTCAGAAATATTTTTTCAGCTTAATTACATGTTTATCACTTGTATTTTATCAGTGCGAGAGAGATGCCAGCTTTAATTATAGCCCATCAATGTGTTTCCACACATATGGGTGTATTTGTGAGCTCCTGTAAAACAGGTATTGGTAGAAGAATAAAAAAGGAAAAGTTTCCCAAATGGAAATAGTTCTGAAAACATAGCCTCAGAAATCTTAGTGTTTGGGCTGTATATTGGAATGTCTACAAGCCTTAGAACCCTAAGGTGTAAACTTGTGCTTACCAAAGAGCAGCCTTTCCAGAAGGAAGCCTGAGTGGTCTGAGACTGCAGATCAGATAATAGATAACTCTGCTTTACTGCTGAGTGAGTGCACTTTAAATCACTCTTGCTTCAGCTGGGGATTCAGTAAAATTGATTGTTACTTTCTAGAATTTGCAGACAGATTATTTCTTGAAGTAATTTTGTTGATTTAACTCTTTCTGTAATTGACTCTTAATTCTTTGCTGAGATTATAGATCCTTGATTTGATTTTAAATTTGGCAGGGTACTGGTGTATTCTTAATTTAAGTTGAAGTTAGTCATAATTAAACTATGGTAGCATTTTCCTATTTTTCTTGATTTTTTTTTCAGTTGTAATTTGGCTTCAATGATTCTGATAACCACCATGCAAAGAAATAAAATCAGATTTCTTTCAGTAAGTAATGTGGATCTTAAATCTTTTAAGACTACCAGTACTTTGTTAGTCCTTGATTCGTAGGCTAAGCCACAGGATAATGTAATTGTTAGGTTTACATTGGTTGTAAATTCGATATTTTAGCCATTCAGGTAAAGATTTAGGTGTACTGTTTTAGTTGAACTAGAATGTATGGATGGGAGTACAAGAACTATGCTGCTCATGTGGTCATACAATAGATTGATACAGGCCACATTTGGCAGCAGATGAAAGTATTCCTTCTGCTTCAATTCCTTCTTCCTCTATTTTAAGCTAGTTTTGATCTTACTGACTGATTCCCATCCATCCTTTTTATGTACTACTATATATGAGCATCAGAGTAGCAGTTGCATCCCAGTGATAGGAACATCTTAGTATTAATCTATATTCATATTCACATTAAAATTTTTTTTGTTGTAATTTTGCTTTTGGTGGGACAGATGGAGCTTAATAACTAGCTTCTGTTCCAAAAACAGTATGGAGGAGTAGAAAGGTGTCACTGAGTAGGCTGACGCAGAGGAGCTCCTTTTTATTGTGATTTGCAGTAGATGAACTAAATAAATATTATTCCTCACTTAATTTTGTTCAAACTTTTCATAGGAAGAACAAAAGTGGAGAAGAATTGTTGGGGAAGGGCTAGACCTTTGCTGTGTTTGGAGCAGAGCCTTGTTCTCATTGAGGGAAAAGCTGAACAGTGGTTTTGGACATTGTTAAAGACAGGTGTCCATGGAGGTTTTATACCACATCATTAACTTTCTTAGATCTCGTACCCTCCCTGGCCTCAGACAGGCTTACTTTGCACAAATCAAATTACAGCTATGGACAGACTAATGGTTTGGAAGGAGCTTGCTTCATTTCATGCTTGCGTTTTGGAGAGGCTTTTCCTCATGAGCTGACAGATATGACACAATGTCCTTAACTTTCCTTACACATCTCTTGGGTTTTAATAAGACATTTAGATAGATAAAAGTGGCATAGAAAAGCTCCCAAGCCCTTTATTCTATGTTTGGTTTTTTTTTCCTGTTTCAGGGTAGTATTACTATTAGAAAAACCAACCCCATGAAGCAGTTCAAGCCGCGAAGGTTAATAGAGAAGACGTGGGCTGTGACTGTGATCTTGCAGTGCTTATTCTTTATTTCTATGTACGTACATTTTCAATTTCAGCTACAGCATCAAATAAATAATTTTCCAGTATTAAATAACTCTCTTGAATTTCAATATTTTGATGTTGTTTTCATTCCTCCTCCATCACTAGTAGTGATTTGTTTTCATGACTCGTTTGGTCTGTCACTCCACACCATTGCTAGGATGTTAAGACTCTTACTCAGAAGTGAGAAACAACTTGCACATCCTGCTGATTTTAATCAAAATGTATTTAATCTATTCCAGGAGAGATGATGCCTGGCTTCTAGAAAATACTCACTTTCTGCTTGTAATCCATTTGGAGCTCTTGTTTGAATGAAGTTAGAGATTGTTGTGTGCTTTTTGGAAAGAATATCCGCTTTTCCAAAGTAGGCTTAATGTTGTTGAATATTTAAAGATATATTTAATCTTCCAGCTGGCAAGGGATTTTGTCCTTTTGACCAGAAATCTTGAAATCTGCAGAAAGTCTGGTGCAAAAGCTGGGAAGGAGAAAACAAAATAATCTTTAAAAAACCTGTTAATTATTTTTCTGGAGTGTATTTAAGCCTACAGCTTATTCTGTCTCAGCGATTTAACAGTTTGGGAAGCGTTTTCATTAAGCAACCCCAGGAGACTGAATTCTTTCTAAACTTGCAGAACCATGAAGAAAGATTTGTCTGTATCCTTGATTGATCTGCAGCGCTGTTCAGTTATTATATGCCTATGCTAAATGTGTGCAGTTCAAGGCAGGGTTACTCCCTGATAAGAAAGAAATCCAGGCACTGTGGATGTGTGAATATTTGTCTGCAGTTTCTTTACATGTGCTGCTTAAGACTGATTGTGGTTCAAAGAAACCATGACATCTGCAATATCTGGTTTTTGCAATAGGGCATGTTTATAAATGTGCTAATTTCTAACTCCTCAAAACATTCTAGCCTTTGCCATCATCCTTTGGCAGCTTCTTATTCTCCTTTCTTAAAAAATAAGCTGCATTAATGTTTTAATGTCTGCTTCCTTATTATGTTCTGTATAGAAAGTAATACTTGCAGCACTACCTGTTCTGTTGTCTTTCAGTTGGTGTTCAAGCTGTTGTTTCCAAGTGACTGCAAGTCTGTCACCCCTTTTAATTTATTTCCTTACGGCTAAGTCAGCATCTCAGTTTTCATCCAGTTTGAATGAGATCAGGTGATGGTTGTTAGAAGCCATGGACTCTTGGAGAGGGGTTTTTTGCTGCTCTTCTGCCACCTCATAGCTAGTTTTTCTAATTTTTTCTTCTACAATATTTTGGCTGCTGATTGCATCTTTCTCTCACCAGATAAAATGTACCACTGGCAGCTCCTGCCTATTTCCAGTCCCCCCAGTTCTGGGACTGTGCCTTGTTCAGGCTCGGGAGCACAGCAGAGCATTTCTAACCTGGGTGATGGGTTGGGTCAGAGATGCAAAGCTGTGTGCCTGGGACCAAGCAGCCCATCCTGGGCCTCCCCAGTCAGGAGTCCAGACATGCTGTATCCAGCACTGTGGCTCTTCTTTGGAAACATTGGATCAGGCCCTTAGATGCTGTCTCCTCAGCCTCCTCTCAGAGATTATCTTCCCTAATGCATCCATCACGATGTTTTAAATTGGTTAATTTAATTTATCCACTGAGCATGAACTCAGACTCCTGCAGCCAGAAGCATTAGGCATTCTTTAGATGCAATGTAACTTTACATGCTCTCTCTGATTATTTTCCTCTTACGGTAGCAGTTACATTGTGTAGCCCTTCTTAGACCTTTGACGAACTAAGGGTGTCTATTAGCCTACTGTCTAGCTGCTTATCAGTCATATTCTCAAGTTCCCCATTGCTTCTGTGGCACAGCTTGTATAATTAGATGTAATACTTCCAGGTCTGCAGCACATTGACTCTAAATGGCTGAGCAAAAATGGCTTAAAAAAAAATCAAGTAAGATTTTTTCAGAATTCTTACAACGGTCCTTGCATAGTCATTGATTTTATTCAGTTAATTAATTAAATTCAATAATTCATTCATTTTCAACAAAGATGGAAATATTACTAGATTTTTTAGGGAATTGAGAACATTTTATAGCTGTGGAAAAACTCCAGAGAAAATCGGCACACTTGCCTTTTCTGCTGTTGTAGGACGAAGAGCATGGGAGAAAAGTAGTTTCAATGCTCTGATACTTAAAATTTTACCAAAAAACACCCCAAAGCAATCCACTCAAAATAAAAAGCTAAACAGAAACATAAGATTTTGAGTTTTTTCAGCTCATAGACATATATCTGTACGTAAATGCTGGGGTATGTGCATTATGTGTGTGTACATATACACACGTGTATGTAATTGGTCTTGAAAGAAGCTTTATCAGCACAGAATATTTTATTCTACGAAGTGAATACAGGCAACAATGTGTATCTGAGGTCTTTTTCTGGACAGGTGTGTGTGGTCCTGTGGCTCTGACCTCAGTGCAGATTAGTCCCTCGTGTTGGGTGGAATTCCCTTTGCTCTCTGCAGCCAGTGTGCAGCGATTGCTAAGAAGGGAAGGCACCTTCTGGGCTGGGTGCTTCAGGTCTCAGCAGCTTTCTTTGCTGTTGACCTGAGAAGGATGTGTGTTTTAAACTTTCTCTCATAGTACAGGTGAGTCATTCCCTGTCTCCTCACCTTAAGTCACGTTCTATTCATTCACATTGCTTTGATATACTTTGCTGGATTTTTCTATACATTACTCTTTTTGTATTCAGAACTTTTCCTTCTTAATAGTGCTAAACTTTTCAAAGATGAATCGTATGCACTGATGCATCAAACTCCTTATTTCTATGATTTCTTGGTTTTCTAGTTTAGAGGATTCTATCTTGAGTTCTTTTTGTCTGGCTTTCAAAATAGAGTTACTAATGGACTTTTTTGTTCCTGAAGAAACAGCTGAGCTATAAGTTAAAATAACATACGTGGTCTGTGACATCCAGGAACTACAATAATACAGCAAACTCAAGGAGCTTTAGAAGTCTATAGATTTATGAGTCATTTAATAGTTTCACTACAGTCAAAAGGAAATGTGCAAGCTATGAACAAGAAAGAAATTGCAGAAAGACTATCTGTGTTAACATAAATTAGAAAAGCAGTGGACTGGAGCTAATTAAGAATAGCCTGGACACTGCGACTCTGAAAGCAGTGTGAATACATGATAACTCCAATTTATTAGTGAGTACAGTTGAACCTAAGCTATTTTGAAAAAATTTCGTCTTGCAGTAATGAAACTGTTGGACCTAAGACCTCCTGCGCAAACTAACACATTCACTGCACTGCACTGGCTGTGCAAAATTCTGTTGCCGGGACACAGAGCTGCCAGAACTTCAAATTATTTCCTTCACAACTGATATTTTAACATCTGATACCATGATCCTGTCACAAGAGGTGTTCAGCTGGCTCCTGTGCCTGTGCAGAGTGCTGTGGCCACTGCTAGGCCCGTAAGTTGAAGCTTGCTTGCACATAGTGGAGAGCAGAAGGGAGCTCTATTTCTTTCTCCCTGATGATGAAACGTTGCTACTGCTGTTTCAGTTGTGGTTTTACTTCTAGCCCTGTGCAAGGATGTAAATGAAAGGATGGAGTTAGTTGGGAAACCTATTTTAAATGAAAAATTGTGAACAAAGTATTGGTGAACAGTTGCCCAAATTAAGTGATGATACTTGTGGGTGTGCTCAGGAGGAGAAATCACAAGAAGGGAAGGAAAAAAGTTAGGACTCAAGTGTTTGCACTTTTTTCTGTGGATGAGGATCTAATTCTAAAAATAGTTTATTTAGGGGAAAATGAAATAGTAGAAAAAATTTTGAGAGAGAAAAAATTCTCTTTGATGAAAACTTGGATGAAAAGTCCTTTTCTTTAGAGCCGCATCCCAATGCTCTGCTGGAGCCAGACAGAGCCTTTTACTTGGCCTGATATGGCTGCTCAGTACATTAACAACTAAAACCTTTCTATGTGTTTAGCTCCCAGAAAAGTTAGCTAAGTTCCCACATGTAATCTCTTCAATCATGATGAGAAGGAATGTTGTTTTTTCTTTCACATGTCTGAATGGCGAGTCTTAAGCATTGTGGTGGGAGGCATGAACATGGAGCTACCAACACGTAGGAGCAACCTTTACTTCAGATACATCTAACTGACTCCCTGAGGCTCCCTGATGTTCAGGAATAGGCAGAGAAGTGTTAAAAGTTCAGAGTACAATATGTGTGTGTCAGGCTGCTGGAGGGAGGTGTCAGTATTTGATATTACATTTTGAGTGTTATTTGAGTGTAATCAAAGATGTTTGCACATCATGGGTACTGCAGTTAAGGGTAGTCAGCTCAACAGACTTGTGCTTACATACAGTGTGCTTCTAAATGGAAGTGGTTTAGGCAGAGTCCTCTGCAAGGGCTGACTTTCTCGGTCTGGCTTTCATTCTTCACTGGAATGACACCACCCTTGCATGAGACAAATAATATCCATTAAAGTTAAGCGCTGCTGCTGGGCTGGACTTACGACCTTCAGCTGCTTGACAAAATGGGTGCAGCATTCCGCTGTAGCTGATATTGTTTAGTTTTGTTTAATTTTTTTTTTAATCCATAGGAATTTAGCTTTGAGCTGATGGAGGATCCATTTATCCAGGACATGGCTTCATGCTGCAGTGTCTGGTTTTTGTCTGTAATTTTTTTGGTTTTTCTTTCGTAAGACACGAATTACTTTTCCCCTGCAAAAAATGTGTCATAAGGCAGCTTTGTAAAATTCTATTATAATATTTATAAGGGAGGAACAAAACATGATTTGATGCCATTCTAATAAATCATGTAACGTGTATTACACTCTTCATTATGCACACCAGACATTTTCTGAGAGACCATGGAAAGAAGATATCTCTGTCTTTGTAACCAGCTAGTGTATATTTTAGCAATATTTTTATTGAATTTAAATCGGACATAAAGTACCATCCTGTTTTCCATATATGTAATAGTCATACATAAAGTGAAACTGTCTGCCTCCTGGGCAGAGAAACCAAGCAGTAACCATGCATCTGCAAGTCATAGAAATAAAATGAGCCTGAAGGGCCCTCAATGCACATTTTGTCTATCGTTTTTATTTTGTTTCAGCTCCCAGGCTTCTGGTTTTGCAGTAGCGGAGGCTGGAAGTATTGCTGGGTGGGCAAAAGGTGAATGTTAACAATCATCTTCATCCTGGACTACTTTTTAGCAAAACCATGAATTGCAATAGGAGTTATCACTAATTTTAAGTAATTTTATTCACTTCATAGGCTATTGCACAAGTAAAATCCGGTGAGACCACAGCATACTGGCCATGTCTCTAGGCATGTACAGCAGGCTCACCTCTGCTTTTTAAATGTTTTTGAAAGTTCACTTATCGTGTGCTGTCCACAAATTCATTTGTGTCTTTGCTATATCAAGTCAAATATTTTGCACTAGCCATTAATTTGAACCTGTATGTTAAACTCTGAGGATTCCTTTGGGTATGTGGTGTGGGTGTTTTTTTTTTAATTTTTTTTTTATGCATATAGCACCTTAAGATGGGCTAATTAAACTGTGAAACCACAGGCTAGTTTGAAAGCCTGAAGGCCTTGATTGTGTTCTCTTCCAGTGGGCTTGTTTATTTGGTTTTATTTTTAAATACGTGCATCTGAAGCTCTGGGTTTATGTACAAAAATTTAAAAAGGATTAGGACTACAGCTTGGATACCATAGTGATAAGGGTGGTATGACTGTGTGCAGGGACAGATCCACTCGCCCACACTAATATGTGCTCATTTTTCACTAGACCACAGTCAGTTTTGCAGAGAAGACTTGGGAAAAACTTCACAAGACTGGAAAGCCAGTGCACAATGTTTTGCCTGGGATTGTGGAATATAAAAGTTGCAGAGAGGAGGGCTATTTGCCAAAAGCATGTCCTGTCCTACCCCAGCTAAAATACTCTGCTTTTATTTCAGCAGCCCAGGGCAAGAAGCAGCCTACCCAGTGACTGGAGCTGGACTGGAATAACCCAGTCTGCTGAGTGCCACTGGCAGTTTTGGTCACTCCTGGGGCCACATGCAGCTTCACTCTCAGCAGTGCTCACTGCAGAAGCCTATGCAGGTGGTAGGCTTTGCGGACAGTAATGTCTTCTACCTCTATCCTCCCTTTGATTTCCTTGTTGAAAATTGCGTATGGCACCAACTTAGTTTTAGCTTTAGGCCAGATATTTTAGGCTTACACCATTGGGAAGGATTTGGCTGCGGGAGGTTGAGAGGAATTGCCCCATGAGACACAGCTGGGCTTCTGAAGGTCTGATTTTGCAGCACAGGGACTGGAAGTTTTTTGGCTGTTCAGAGTTAAGCCTCTGTATTTTATCCTCTATTAATTATGTCATTGCAAACTATTGGAAAAGATGTGAGGACAGCACCAAAACCTGCTCAGCCAAAGTGAATACTCATGTTGAGTTATAGGCCAGGTTGTAACATAAACCCAGGATTTTGCCAGACCAGGTAACATGATTTGCTATGCAAGTGTTCCATATTAACTCCTCGTGTTTGAAAGCCTTGCCGTTTGCCTGAAAGTGCACATGTTGTGCAGTACTTGGGCTCTGTGGGGAAGAGAAAAGGAAGGAAGGGAAGGGAATGATGGAGAGTGTGTGGATGGGCTGACTGGTTGGTTTTCCACTCACTCTGACATGGCCATGGTGATTTGGGTCAGTAATTTTTTCATTTCTCCCACACACCTTTTTTTTTTTTAACCTACAGATCTTTCTTCCTATCTGTGTATGCTCAGCTGTTTCATTTGGACCCTCATTTAAAAAACAAAGCTGAACAGGTTTCCTATTAGTGGTTAAGGGTTAATTGAATGGTTATTCATGTGATCTGGCTGAGAGGTTCAAACAGAAAAAGGTGCTTTAGATTTTGATACCTGGGAAAAAAACCCCTACCATCTGGAAGCTTCCTTTCAAAATCTCCACCTTTATGATGACCTTTGCAGAGCTATCCAAGTAGTAGATCAGCATGTGCAACTATAAAAAAAATCCTGAAGGATTTGTATTTATATGGTAGTAACACAAAATTAGACCTCCTTTCTTTCCAGTTTGTCCTGTTCTTAGAAAAAAATAAGATGTATGAAGAGATGTGCTTTAAAGCTGCAAGTCAGATGTCTATTTACAGAGTTGCAGGCTCCTGAGGGAGCACATTTGGACTCACAGGAAGGAAGGCTGTCAAGAGCTTTCCCATCGATTTCCACAGGGTGCCTTACTGCATTTTGATGGCTCCAACAGAAGATTCCCCAAAGGAGCAGAAACATTTCATCAAGTGCTTTTGAATCTCCGAGGCCTGGTTTGAGTTGTTAGGAACATCCTTACCTGAAACCACAGTGGTGCCTTCCCACCTTGAAAAATGCATCGGGCTTCTGCCAAATTTCAACAGGGGCACAGGAGAGATCATCATTCAGGTGAAGGTTATAGCAATGTTACTTGGCTTTTACCCCAAGCAGCAAGACCAGCACAGCTGGGTTGAAACAAAATTCTGATACCTGCAGTGCCTTCCCAGTTTTGCTAGATTCCTGGGAAGACATGTTGTCATCCATTCAGGCAGAACATGAACAGGCTTAATTAGTACAGAATTGGCAAGAGCCCATATTTCTTTTCAGCATGAGTTCTGTTTATGAGCAGCCACCTGAGGACTTTTCAAAAGCCGATTATCCATAAGAAATCTTGGAGAGAATACAAGTAAAATTTCTGGAAGCTGGCCTTTTGCTGTTAGGTTATTAATAACATTTGCTTCCTGGGTTGCTATTTCTCTTCCATGGTGAGTAGGTGCAGTGAGCCACCCTGCTTACCGCAGCTGTAAGAAATACTCATTCAAAATTGCTCTGTTTCCTGAGCTCTGGCTTTCCTGCCTCTCACTGGGAAGATGGCAGAGCACTTGCCTTCCCTCCCACCTCAGCCTTTGCTGTTCCTCCTGTGAAGTAATAAACACTGGGTGGTGAAACTTCACCTTATCAGTTTAATGGGCTGTAAATAAACTGTCACCTCATAGAGGACCTAGACATTTCTACAGAGAGCTCAGGGTGACACTACAACGAATAAAACGTTATGAAGCCCATTGTATAAGACAGCAGTATTCTCATGCTCTTAAAGGAATCAGTTGGAGGGATGAGATCCAGATCAGATCCAGGTGTTGGATGGCACTGGTCACTCTAACTCCATAGGATGTTTAAGAAGTGGAGTATGTTCAAGAAAAGATCCAGAGCTTGGAACGAACTAGTTTGATTTCAAAGGTTCTTTGATTTCAGTTTGGTTCAATGGCCCTTTATAGTCCTGGCATCTCTGTGTCTGGTTGTGAGCTTAAAGTTTTTTTTTTCTAAAGAAAAGGAAGGGTGGTCATGACAATGCACAGTAAAAAGGAAGACTGGGCACATCTGTTCTTCCTCTCCACTGTCAGGAGATCAAAGGGACAACCACTGAAATTTAAAGAGAGGGAGTTAAAAAATAATTTATTTAAAAAAATTTTATTATATTCAAATTACTCCCTCAAGGGGAAGGAGTAGGCACCAGACCAAACACAAGCAGTAAAATACTGTACCAAGGAAAAGCGATAGGGATGACTTTCCCTTTAATAATTAAGAAGTAATCCATCTATATCAATACAGCATAACAGATAGCTCTATTCTGAAGCATTCATCCTGTGCAGCCAGTTGCTTTCATTGCAGTCATAGATAATCTGAAGACAGCTCTGCCTAGGCTAATAGTCTTGGGCAACTGCAATAGATTGCTACACAAGTCTGTATGTCCTAAGACGGGTTCTACTCTGCTCTCAAAAGGGCATTTGCTTAGTGACCAGTGGCTGACCATGTGTGATTTGTGTGCACACTCTTAGCATCTCCTGAAGTTTCTGTCATCTTGCACTCTCAGGGGTCTCTGCTGCCCTTCCCTGGTCTTCCTTAGTAGCCTTTAACATGTGACTTCCAGATGCCAAAAATATTGGGTTTTGTTTGTTGTTGGTTTTTTTTTTTTTTGTGCAGCCTATTCCCTCTACAAAAATAATGGTCCATTAGGAGATACAGATATACGGCGATATCATTGCTGTGCTAAAAAAAATGTTTTACAACAGCTACGTTTTCTGTCACAGGGTACTGTTGCTGCCAAGAATAAGCAAAGTTAAGAGAAGACACCAGACATCTGTATAAAGATCTAGACTATCTAGAGATTTCAGTAGCAACAGCTATAATTTTGGAAGGGCTGTCAAGCAATACAGAAGGGTAATCAACTTCAGTGGTTAAGACAAAATCTACCAGAGGTTGGGAAATTACCTAATGTTAGAATGTGTAGACTACCCTATGCTCTGAAGCACCTAACAGCAGCCCCTGAAAGGGACCCACTGCCACTTTCTGGATGTAACTTGGGTCCGTTTCCTTGGGGCAGTCGCTGCTGTGCTCCAATGGTGTCTGCCAGAGCAGCATGGCTTAACTTGTCTGTAAGCAGCTGTATGGGAAGTGGAGGCTTGGCAATACTTCCCAGTCTAGCAGACTGATGTATGAAAAAAAAAAAACCAACCCACCAGCTGGGAGGTGATCAAAAAGAAAAAACACTCTAACAGTGGCAGCAGCCATTCATTTGAACAGTTTGCAAAATGGTGGATTTTCCATCCTTGCGTAGATACTGGAAGTTTTTTCTGTGAAAAGATATTTTGATTCACTCAGTCATTAACTGTGTTTTTTTATTTATGTAGTTTAGACCAAGCACTCCCAACAGTCCCTTCTGGGTTTATGACCTCTACCTGCTGCTTCGACTCTGACTTCTCAGTAGAACTCAGGCAGGCAGAAAATCTGACTTTACCAAGTTTCCCTTCCTTTCTCCTCTCCAAGAATCAGGTTTCACTGACCTGTTTTGCTGCCCTGACACAGACAACTAAACTTGGGAAGGGAAAGGTCTTCAACTGAGCTTTCCCTCATGCCCTTGCAGGGTCAGGCTGTCTACGCTTGCTACTTTACTTGCTCATCTGTGAAGACAGAACAGATACATAAAGCTTTAACCTTATGGCTGATTCTGCCCTCCTTTATCACAGGGAAACAAAGGTGTAGCTCCATGTGTTTGTTGTAGAAACTGCCCCATACAGAGGTCCAGTGGAAATCCTGCTCGCGTGGCAGGCAAGAAGGCTTGGCTTGGCTGAAGGATTTGCCCTGCTCCTGCTGTCTATCCACACCAAAGGGAGTTTGCACAGGCTGTGTGCGAATGCAGCAAAAGTTTTATTAGAGGACGTATATTTGCTGATGACTTCTGCTGCATGATGTGTCTGTGATCATGCAGGAGGGAGGAGGCAGCCTGCAGCACCTAGAAAAAAAACAGGTACCAAAGAGGGAAGTGGGGTCATCAGGGATCCATTTATTTTGCCTGCAGCGGGCTGTAAAAGCAAGCTGGATGTAGAATAGAAACAGCATGTGGGGACTGGAATGTAAGCGCTCAGCTTAGAAGTGTTTTGTTTCCCTGTATGCAGGGCTGGCAAATAGTGCTGTCAGACCACGGGGTGGCAATATTTAGGCTCAGTGTGCAGAAGTTAGCCATTTGAGGGAGGCATGGTGTGCTCAGCATGCGGAGAACATAGAAACAAAATGACTTCGGTTACTGTCCCGGTTAATACTTCATGCTCTTCATTGCATTTCACACAAGGCTATCACCCCCCTCTGATGAAAACAGCAGTATGTCCAAGGATTCAAGTTGTATCCTTTCTGGCCACCTTTCTCTTAAGTGAAGCCTAGACCTGCGTTTATGTATCATATGCTGGGTCTTTCCCATGAAGAAAACCAGCCACCTTTGGGTGAAAATATCTTTATGTGCTGGTTCCTATGAAACAGTGATGCTCGACAGTAAAGTCAAACTTCCTGACAGAATTAAAATCTTTGTGACTTAAAATGTTCTTTTTCCTATGTGATACCAGAGCTGTAAAGAGAAACTAGTAGATCAGTGGTAGAAACCATGTATGTTTTTGCTGATGATGTCAAATTAATAACCTTTTGATAGTAAATAGGAGCAAGACGAGATAGAGTGCTGCCTTTCCTTAAATTACCTTTACAGATCAAAATCTATCTTCACCTTTCGTGTTAACCTTTGATTTTGGCAAACTAACATCCATTGCTTAATTTTATTGATGTAGGAAAAAAAAAAGGATACAAGTAGGTTTAAGCTCTGTTTAGTTTTGCTCTCTGTCCTACATACACATTGCTATAACCTCAATTGAGAAAGGGTGCTGATAGATATAAGTACCCTGACAGCTTTATTTCCATCCTTATAAAAGTGAATGTTTGCCTGTGCTTATGTACCTGAGGGAAGAACTTAGTGTTGCTTAATAAAGGCCAAAAGTTTTATTAGCTATTCAGGCTTCAAAGAGTCTTTCATGTAGTGGAGAATAAAATAAATATTCTACTGAGCTAAACAGTAGAAAAGTTATTGTGGATGGTGACAGAGTTGAACCGTGCTATAAAAAAAGGCAGTATATAAAGAGAGGCTCATATATTTTTCTTTATGTGCTTGGTCTTTGTTCCCTCAGTGAGAACCCTGCCACAGATCAAGGGTTTCACCTGAGGATGAAAGGTTGGCTCTCAGCTGGCTGGCTACCTCAGGCATCCCCTGAATATTCAGCATCTTGTGAGAACTTAGCACAGTGACTGAATTGGAAAGACGACTTGTTTCTTAAAGCTGTAGGTTTGTGTCTGAGAGCTGGTGAGCTAGCTGAGTTTCACTGGAAATCTGCTGTCTAGCTGTGGTTGGCATTGTGGGGTAGTTAATTGTTTTTTTGTCTCTTGTGATTTCCTATAAAATGCCTTCTGCTTTAGAGAAACGTTGTGTGTAGTGAAGTAATAAAAGGTTTTGATATTTACATAGAATAGGCTGCTTCAATGAAGAATGCCATTTTAAAAAAGGAAGAGTTGGAACAGCGGGACATAAATGCAGCTCGACATAGCAGAGGAGAAGTATGAGCTGGTGAGGAATTACTTGGGATCTCTCGTCTTCTATTTAAAATGACCAGCACAGCATGTCTTCAGCAGTCATTATCCTGACAAGGACTAATATGCTGGGTTTCGACTAGAATTTATTATGTGAATTTACAGAAGAACAGTTCTTGCCCTCTCTATGCAATTTGACTTAAAACTTTACACTACTGTGGTTTTGCTGGCTTGCTATTGAACTAGCAGAGCAAGAATTTAATAAAGGAGGCTTTCAGGCTGAACTCTAAAGGTATAGTGAAAACAGAATTAAACCTTGCAGTGAGGACACCCATTAGCTAGGGTATAAGTGCATTCAGCAGGTATTATTAACTTAATTTGATTTAATATGAAATTCTCTCAAGGTCCCTGTTATCTAGACATCCATGAAAGACCTTGGGGCCAGTGTCACCAGTGTGGAGTGCACCCTGCTCTGGAGATGTGTGCTGGTTGTCTGGGCAGAGGCACTGATGCTGGAAGGGTCACTGTGCTCAGGGGGGACTCCTATGGTAGCAGAGGGCAAATACTAATGCTACTGTGTCAGAGCTCTTGCTCTTGGCGAGGGAACATCTTCATTTATCACCATTACAGGGAGAGCCTGTGGTTCAAACACAAAAGGAATGCCTTTGACCAACGTCAGCTGTGGTTAGGGAGCTGCTGCTCAAGTCATCCAGCAGTGAGAAGATCAAGTGGCTCCATCCAGAGGGAGATGCAAACCAGATCACATCAACATGACAGGCCCAGCTGTGCTTGCCACCTGCAAACTCTTTGGTCTGGGAGCCTCTGACAGCAGCTGATTAAAGAGACTCAGAAATTACTTCTTCAAAAGTGAACAATCATTCACTCGGAGGTATCTGGTGTGCAGAGATGGGAGGATCTAGATGGTAGACAGGAGCCAAAGTATCTGTACACCTTTTGTAGGTTGGCCTGAAGGAGCATCTCTACAGATCCTTTCACTTTAATGCCAGCCTTTTATTGTATGCCTCAGTAATGTCCTCTCAGCCGAGTTATTGCCATCTTTGGCTGGGAGAGGTAGCTGTTTGCTGCTCTTTCAACCCTGCTGCATCCTGGTCAGCCTCTTCCAGGTGAAGATGACTTCCTTTCCTACTTTCCATATAATTTTTTCCTTTTGTGCTGTTTCTGATTGCTATGGCTTTGACAGTCTGATCCCTTGCAGTGCATCGTTGCATGGCTCCTAGCACATGGAAGTTCCTCATCACAGACCTCAGCCTTTTTAACATGTGTCTCTGGAAGTCGTTTACCTCAGGTATCTTATTTCTATTATTGTTTTATTTCCTGTTAACGAGGAGATAAAATTTCAGTGCCCGGTCTTCATAAAAGCAAATGGTACAGCCTGTTTCATTTGCTCTTTCTGCTCCTACAATCTGCCTCCACACCAATTTCCAGCTGCTGTTCTGGTCCTGTGAGGCAGTGCCTGAACAGGGCAGTCTGCTCTAATTTATGTATACAGGATTGCTCACGCTGTGTCCAGAACAGGAAGAATACAAAAGTGAGCTTCTAGACAATACCATACTCTTTGTTGTAACTGGCCCCAAGTCCTGCTAGGTCTGGCTGTCAGTGGATTGAAAAGTACCCTTTGCAATGTTGGAATAAAAAGTAAGTCTGTGTTTCTTCATTGCTGGATACCCCCTTGTATCCTACTTCGCAGGGGTATTCAGTTTCTATTTCTAACTTTCCTGCTGGTTTGGCACACCAACTTTAAGGAATCCAAAAGAATTTGTTTAAAGAGCATCCTAGTTCTATTTACTTATAAAACTGCTAAAGTGAAAAATGCATTAGTCAAATCTGAACAAACTTGGACCCCTAGAGAATTTCTCTTCATCTGCAATTTTAGTCTCCTTTTCCATGTCTGCAAAGAAAGTGTGTAGTCACAGCAGAAAACCCAGCAGCACTCAGATTCAGACAAGTAGTCCACAAGGACACATGGCAGAACTGCCAGTTCCTTGGTGTCCCCAGATGCACTGAGCTTTCCCAAAGGCTTTCTTTGCTGCTGAAGGAGATGGGCTATGGAGAAGTCAGTACACCTGCATGTTACGATTACTAGGAAAGAAGAGAGAATTACAATTCAAGAGATGGTTCCTAGAGGATTTCTTTTTTTTACCTATAATCTCAGTCATGGTGCTGTTGGCGTGCTGTTACAGGATACTTCCTTGAAGTTTCCATATATCAAAGTAAAGATGCCAAAATCTGCAGGGAATGTGAGCTCTTTGAGAAAGGGACTATATCATGTTCAGCTCCCAGCCCAGCTGGTTTCTCTCTGTGACCAAGATCCTAGGCAATAGATCTGACAACCACGAATAACAAAAGTCTCTGAACAAGGAACCACCATCGTTGCTTGTGTAGCCGCTAACATCGAAGTAGTGACTGGCAGTTAAAGTAATCCTGCATTTAGCTGAATCTCTAGTGCCAAGGAAAAGGACTTTTAAGCAAGTTTCCATGCTCTGCTGAGCACTACCAAGTAACCACAGCGCTGAGCAAAGCCCTCACCTCCCAGCGCTTGTCAAATGTGTGTGGACTTTATGTAGCCTGAATATTCCTTGGTGCAGAGGTTGGTCTTCTGAAAAGGAAATGCTTCATTTCATCTGATATCCTGTTAGTTAGGCAGCTCAGATATCTCAATACCAAATCCTTCTTCCATCAGTGATGATTTAAATTTTCATTTATCGCTGTCAGTATAAGGCAGCAATGAAGACCTGTTTGTCTGGTATTCCTTTTCCCACTGACACGTATGTTGCACTTTGCATACTATAATTAAGTGCATTTACTTTATGGATTTTCAATTTTCTTCTGCAATTATGAAGACTAAAACTGTGTAAAATATAAGGTGCAAACAGATGTGTTATTGTTTTAGTAATACATTAATGGGGCAAAATGGAAACCAGTTCAAACTCTTGCCTCAGATCCTCTCTCTATTGTTCTGGTTCCAGCTGGGACAGAGTTAATTTTCTTCCAAATAGGTGGTATAGTGCTGTGTTTTGGATTTAGGATGAGAATAATGTTGATAACACATGGATGTTTTAGTTGTTGCTGAGCAGTGCCTACACTACGTCAGGGATTTTTCAGCTTCTCATACTGCCCTGCCAGTGAGGAAGCTGGGGATGCACAAGAACCTGCGAGGGGAAACAGCCCGGACAGCTGACCCAAACTGGCCAAAAGGATGTTCCAAACCATATGATGTCATGCTCAGCATAGAAACTAGGGGGACATTGGTCAGTTGGTGGTGAGTGATTGTTGTGTGGGTGTTTTGTTTTTTTTTTTTTAAATTTGCATCACTTGCCTGTCTTGGGTTTTCTTTGTTATAAACTGCGATTTATTATTTTGTTTTATTTCAGTTATTAAACTGTTTTTATCTCAACCCACAAGTTTTCTCACTTTTACTCTTCTGATTTGTTCCCCCATTCTACTTGGGGGGAGAGAGCGAGTGACTGTGTGGTGCTTAGTTGCTGCTGGAGTTAAACCATCTCATTTGATTTTATCTCAAAAGCAAAAATTGTACTAAGCAAATGTACAATGAAGGAAGTTCAACTTTTTGCAAAAAGAGAGAGGGAGTTACTGAGCTCAACAGAATGTGTGAAAAACAATCGAAGATGGGGGGGACACATTCAATTTCTGATTGTTGTGTGGGCTGAAGCTACATTTGTGTTTTTTGGTCACAGGTAGGTAAGAAATAGTTTTAAATTCATAATGTATCTTTGAATCTATATTCTCTGTATCTGTCACTGCCACAGCTTTTGAACAATCTTCAGTATTCATTGCTAGGAAGCTTCCTCCCTGAGCAGAGGGAGTATTGCTCTTATGGTGGAGTTCTGCCATCTCTTCTAGTAACTCCCTTTTTCTCCCAACTGGAGGAGAAGTAATATTGATAAAACATCTGATGCAAATTTTGATGAGATCATTAAGCCTTTTGTCCTTACCATGAGTATTTAAAACCTGATTATGTTTTCGTGAAAGCAAGAGAGATCATTCCTGGAATTTGACTTGATTTTTTTAGACATTGCAAAATAGGAAGGGAGAGTGTCATTGGTAGTGAAAAACTTGATGAATATAACATGCATTCTGGAATAGTGCTGTGTTTGCATAATTTACAGCAAATACAGAAGTATCTGATTCTGGACTGTGGTATGTAGTAATTTTCCCTCCTGTTACACAGAAATTTATACTCTGGCTCTATCATGACTCATCAAGGTATCTTGGAATAACAATTTTTGGAGACTAGACCAACTTAACTGTGTATCTAAACCAGCAGCAGCTCTTCCAGTTCTGAAGAGGTTGTACTTGCATCAGCCAGGGACTTCAGAGAGCCTGGATCTTCTTTCACCGAGTCCCTTAGGGAATACTTGATTATACTGGAGATTATTTAAAGTTAAATGGTTTTGCAGGAAGGTATGCTGAGAAAAGCATCATATAAGGTGAGATCAAGAAACCATCCGTGAAATGCTGTATAAATTGGATATGAAATACTCTCCTCAGGTTCTCGGTTCTTCTTATGTTGTCCAGATGTGCTATGAGAGATGTAACTTTTATTCATGGTTGCTTATTTCTTTTTGTTTTCTGTAGCTTTGGGCATTGTTAGATATGTTATATAATATGCTGTATTTTGATATTATGTTAAAAGCTGCAAGTTTGCTGAGAAAGATCACGTAAACCTAGTAACGATATTCTGACCTTCTGAAGTGAATAGTAGAAGAGAATAAGGCACATTCACAAATCAATTTACCTTATAGTTTCTGTACCACCAGAAAGGTGCTACTCTCTTCCCTGATGGAAAGATACGATAATCTGGCTCACGTGTCACTTGCATTCCATAAAGCACTGTAATTTCATTTTAGCTTAAAGGAAGAGCTGACCTGCACAGTTTTATCTATTTATTTTTACCTTCTGAATTACCAGAGGACTATTTTTTGAAGGGAAGAAGTGCAATAATGGCCAAGTCAACTGCTGTAGTAAAACTTCAATAATATACTTCAATTACTTTGTCTGTTGGCTGAAGTCAGGAATGTTGCTGTCTATAAAAGAGCATGAATTCCTTGTCTTTATAACAGCCAAACCAGACAGGAATTCTCAGTCCTCATTCCAGTGTGATACTGATGCCAATAGTAAATACTGTGTTACAAAACAATGCTTAAACAATATTTTGATTATGCAATGCCTCTGGTATATACTCTTTTAATAACTTACCCATACAGATTTTCTTAAAATTGTCACAGGAATGAATTAATTCTAGAAATACTAACAAACCAGAAACCAGATGCCCCTATTAGCTACTTGCTGAATTAGTTTCTTAAAACTACATGAAAAATTCTCTTGCTAGCAAGAAGTATGCTGGTAATCATGGGATGTCTGCAGTTCCCCATCTTTTCATAGAAAAGGTGAGTATTGCGATCCTGGTGCTGTGTTTGTGTGATGTTTGTTTCATATCATACCCTACAAAGTACTGTCCTGAAGCCGAGGCTCCACTATCATTAATACCAGTTCTGGTGTCTAGGGTGCAGCAGGATACACTTAAGCGTGGGCAAATGGCTGCATTTCTTTTGAATTAGCCAAGGTATGTGATAGTGCATTTTTAAAATGAAGGATGGGGTGCAGGGGACTGAGGTAAATCCCAGCAGCTCTGTGATCTGCTATCTGCCTTCGAGTGAGCTGGCTGCTGTTTTCCTGCAGAGCAACATCTTCATACTTTCAAGCAACTGTATTGGCTATGTAATATGATACATAGAGGTGCACGGATATTTTCTAGCTTTGCAAGAAATAAAAGTTAAGAACAACTTTTTGCTTGCCTTATAGCTGCCTGTTATGTGCAAGTCAGATCCACATTTGATTTATCTGTCAAAATACAATAGTAGTATTTTAAGTATTAGTTTGCACAGACATTATCCAGAAGAGACAGTTGTAGACTGGAGTCTCATTGTTTTCCACAGAAAAGAGCGTAAGACTTTCTCTCCCTGCACCAGAAGTTCACAGGGCAACTGTTGACAGTCATCAGTCCAGATGGGCAAGATGGATGAAGAGAGATTCTGGAACAACTCGGAATCACCTTCTTTGTGAAATTTTGGGAAATATCCACCACTAATATTCTCATGCATGCCTGGGATGAATAGAGTCCAAAGGTCAAAAGGCAGATGAAAATACATTGCCAAATATAATAATGCACTTATAAATATGGAATTAATCTAATCTGTTGGGGAGGGTTAGCCGTGACTTAAAGCCTGCCTCAGAGTATATACAATCCAGATGCAGGATAAGAGACAACAGGTATCCACAAAGAAATATGGGCAGAGCTCAGAGAGATTACTATTCCTTACTATTTCAACTAAGGAAAAAAAAAAAAGTGAGAATAATTCTTAGCTGATCTATATATAGATTTACAATCTATTTAGCTTAATATGTGAGAGTTAGTAAAATGGATAGCAGGATCAAAAGAAGTCAATGACATATTCCCACGAGCAGTGACTTTATTTGGCTTAATTATTAGGGTACTTGTTAAATAACGAGTTAGGTAACATGGATATATTAACCTGCTCTTAATTTTGTTCATGAACTTGACTACCATAGGTAATTCAAGAAATAGTTTCATGGATATGATGGTCAACATCTGCAGTATTAACTATTTCTTTGCAGTAAAAAACTTGTTTATAACTGTGCTTTAATAGGTCTGCCACATACTTGGTCTCAAGATGATTCCTTGACGATGCTCTGATTTCCTGCGAGTTGACGTCTCCCATTGGTGTGCTGCTGTGTTTGCTGTGCACAGTTATTCAGCTCGGTTGCAGTTGCTCTCTGAATGCAGGAATAATCAAACCATTCAGTATTATAGTTCACAAAATAAAACTTTCTTCTTTTTTTCATGGAGTGTCCTAAAGCAACAGAATGGGTTTACAGTAGAAACTAATCTGCAAAGCCCTTATATTGCTTTCTTGGGCCAGAATGTCCACAGTTTATCAATATAACAACCTGTGAGTTATGTTCTAATTTACTTCAACATTTATTTGTAAGATACTTGACACATTTCTACCGCAGGCTTTCATGTTCTGCATCAGCTAATATTACAGTTTATATCTTACAGCAATTTTTATTATATTTATTAGTAGAATGTAAAAAAATTACTAGGAACAGTAAAAATAACCATTATATCAAGCTGTAAGATTCTTTCAGCTACTCCCATGATGATGGGTTTGATTGGGTTGATTCTCTGATAGGGTCCCTACAGTAAAATAGTATGTTTTTGTTCATGCGTATTGTATGGCAAGTTCCTTCTTTAACTGGCATGCATTCAGATTGTACCCTTGTCATGTTTTGTGTGTAATTCCACAGTTAATTTCCAGATGTACTCTTTAGTGTGCACACAGAAAATGCAGGCCTCTGATATCATGTCTTTAATGATGAATCTAGTTTTATAAAATTAAGCATGGTTTCTAACATTTTGTTCAAAGAAAAGCACAGACCACTAAATGGAAAACAGTATCTTTGGAAATCTACAGAGTAGGCTAAATGGGTAACTGGTAAAACTTGGCTGCTTACCTTAACAAGCTAAAATTCTTCATGATCATCAGTAGATAAGTATGTCTCTTAATCCTTAGAGCAATCTGCATTTTATTACGAAATATGAGATGGAGAATAAAAAAATAAAGTTGCTCCATGATTCGAGTGCTGTGGGTTTAAACATGCCTGAAAGAATCTGTATGTTTTGTAATATGACTAAAATATTTGATTTTTTTTCCCCTGTGCGTACTTATCAAAAGCATGATCTAGTTTTTCAAACTCTTGTTAAAAATGTTTATTAAAAAAAGGTTGTCCTTAACATCATGCTGTCCCACGGAAATAAAAGTGCCGTGTAACACAAATGCATTTTGGTTTTGTTCGCACTAGAACTGAGCTGTGTCAGGTAACTGCTGAATGACTGGGCATACTATGAATTGTACGAGTGGTTGAGCTGTACTGAGGTTCAGAGTCAAAAAGGGCTCTGACTGTATAAAAAAACCAGAAAAGGCTGGACAGAGGCCACGGTTAAATTCTTGCTCTGGGATCAGTGCCTGCATCACTTGCTAATGGACAGCAGTCAGAGAAATAACAGGGGAGAAGGGGGAAAGGCAGTGGCTCTCTCCCACTCTGTTTGGAGCCAATGTGGCTCTGTGAGTATCTAACTGTCATACTGTTGGGATGGCGCCCAGGCTTTTACAGTCCTGGGAATTGACTCCCTCTCACTGGAAATGGGAAAGGCCTTTGTGGCTTTCATTGGGTTCTTCTGCCTGCTGTTTCATGAATCTTTCTGAATTTTATTTCTCTAGTTCAGTTTGCTTCAAGGAATGGGTACCTGACCTCATACCCACAGGAAGATCACTCCATACTGGAATACAGCCTGCTGCCAGGTACATTTTTCTGCTGCTTGAGCTAACCCTTCCTTCAGCTCTGCTACACTCCCACTCGGCAGACCCTCAGCAAGCCACTCTGTGCACAGCTCCTCCGTGGCTGATGGTTGTGTGTGCATTTTTCACACTGGGGTGGTCCAAAATGAATTGACACCAGTGGCATCTGTACACAATTTGTGCATAATTTGGCCTTCTATCTGTGTGTGAATAATCCTATAAATATTTATATAGTTTGCATATATGCAGAGTTCTGAGGCAGCTAAAGAAATAATTTTAAACCCACAAATATGGCGTCATGAGACCCAAAGCCAACTCTGCAGATGGCATAATCCATCCTGCGTTCCTGTCTCACACCCTGTTGTTGGGCTGGAGAAAAGACACTGTGTCCGGTTGGTCCTAGAAGCCCCCAGAAGACACAGAAGTGCTTTTAAATGGATGTCCCAACTGGGGTCAGTGCCTGAAGTGAGTGTGTGAAAACCGACAGGATTGGGCAGTGGGGATTGCAAGTCCACTGAACCTCACGGTGCTGCCTCTGCCCATGGAATCTTACCTGCTTGCCTTCAGTTCAGCTGCTGCCACACAGCAGGATGGAAAATGGCTTTTTTTACCCCAGGGAGAGTTGCTGCCATCAAAGCACATTGGGGTCAGGTTCGGGCTAGTGACCCATATGGTTTCAGGCAAGTGGTATTGCTTCTCAGTGCCTCCCACTCCCTGTGTCTCTTCTCTTCACCTCATCTATTTTTTGTAAAACCTTTGAGGAAGGATATTACCTCTGGTGTTTGGAAGTGCTCAGCACAGTGAGCCTCAGATTTTCATCAGGGTTTCTGGGGCAGTGTTTTTTAACCTGTGGTCCACTGACACTTGATGGGTCAAAAATTCCTTCTAAGGAAGTGATGGAAAGTATAGAAGAAAACCCAACCTATTTTCAGAAAGGCTTAATCCAATTTTCCGGGGGCAGCATTTTGACTGCAAGTTTTGCACAGGTCCACATAAGCAAGGTTGAAGCTTGCACCATTCTACAGGGTACAGTGAATGCAAATTGGTGACAGAAATAAAGAATTTAGCTCACTTTACAATATGCTGTTATTTAGCATTTACAGATTATGCATCTGAGTGTGGTGTGCTTTATTTATAAACATGAATAGAAATACATGTGTGTTTTGTTTCCTATTGATCTATTACCTATCTTTCTAACATAAAGAGTGCCTGTCAATGTTGTGAGCCAATTTGTACCACACGTGTTTTCTCGGGACTGATTAACTTCTGGGTTTCTTTTTTTTTTTTCCTAGCGTTTTTCTCAAACCCTGAAGAGCAGCACCAGAGAACATACCTTTACCAGGCTGATGCCCCAGAGCTGCCATCCACAGGCATCCACCATGGCTGCAGCACCAGGGACCCACTTTGCTGCTGCTTCTGCTCTGTGCTCCCCCCTGGGCATCCTTTCGAGAGCTGCCTTTGATTTCTTGCTGTAGAGACAGCTTTAAAAGCTGGTTGGTGGTGGGGTTTTTTCTTTTTTTAACTTTCTCTGAACTCTCTCTCGGCTGACAATGGAAGATACGTGTATGCTGAGTCAGCTTGTCTCTGCCCTCAGGGATTAAGAGTCTGATGTGGAGGATACTTTACAGCTGGCTCACAATAACTCTTGCACAGCAGAGTGGTGATGCTTGCAGGGGAAACGCAGCTGGCTTCAAGCAAGATTCCCAGCCTTTTATTCCAGCCAATGCACCGGTGAAATGGAAATTATTCCTTACTTCAATGGACTGAACTACCCTTCCTCTCACCCTTACCTGCCTAACAGCTGCCTTCCTCACTCCAGAGGTGAGGTAAAACACAGAAGAGTAATTTTTGAACTGACCTTGCCAACACAGGTCTCACAGAGGTTTTCTGTTGGACTTCAGGACCTTACTTGTAAAGCATTTGAGCCTGCCTCCTTGACACTGATATAAATTCCGCATTTTTATTTCCTAGTTTGAAAATAATATGAATGGTGACATTCAGAATAAAAGACAGTACTAATGTAACCCAGCAGACAGGTATGGAAAGGGAGTTTGCAAGCTGTTTGTATGTCAGCTGAGCCTCACCTACCACAATGCTAAGTGATTCCTCTTCTGGCCCTGAGGATGGTTTAAGTCTCAAGGTTTTGTCTCTACACAAAGCAGGGGGAAGCAGTTGGGTGGTTAGTACAGCTCAGCTGACAAATGACAACCCATGGAGCAGCAGAGCTCAGCTGTGGCTGAAATCTGTGGGAGAGCGAGCTGTGAGTTATGAGGAGAGGTGAGCTAGGATGTGGGAAAGCAAGCTTTGACCTCAGGGAGTTTAGCAGTCTCCAGAGCAGGAGCATGGTGCAAAGGCTGTAGGACTAAGGGGACTTAAGAGGCATCCGTGGGTGCACTTCGATCTGAGCATTTCTCAAACACCTCTAACTAGGGATAAAGGATGCTGTCAAATGCTTTCGGTGGAACCACTTCAGCCTGCAAAATAGATGAAAAGGGCATAACAAGTTCAGTTCTTCTATACATCTATCTCTGTGCTCTGAAGGATCTTCCTCTGCATACTTAGGCATGTCCTCTAAGTGCTGAAAGGCAGCTGAGCATTCAAGCATGCCCAGAGCCTGTCCTGGCACACCCTCTGCAAGCTCCACGCATCGCTGCTGCCTTCTCCTGTGCCCTGCTGTGCTCTCCCATCCTACAGAGCTACTGAGTCAATCTCCGTTCTTCAGCAGGACTTGGCAAGCCTGAAGAAACTTGTTTCCTGTGTTGGAATAAAAATTTCTATCATAAATCTGAACAGTCGCCTCAAGAAAATGAGGGAGGAGACTCTTGCAAGAGTGGTTTTGTCAAAGGGCCGTATTTGGTTGGCTGAAATAAAAGGAGGCATAAGCCATCTGTAAAGCTCTCCTTACCAACTGTGGCCGGACAGAAGGGTTGTGTGTCTCCTCATGATGCACAGGACTCCTGATGGGGCAGAATCAACGCGTAGGTTACAGCTAAATCCTGGGAAGGGTATCCAGCAGAAAAAGCACCTTGCGCAGGTCAACCTAATGTTTTTATGCCTCTTTCAGTGTACACAATAATTTCAAATCCTTCTTAACAGCAGATAATAGTCACTCAATGGCAACATGGAGCAAGTTGTTGTTTTAAGTTCTCCCCTTTGCAATCACCGGCCCACTGTCACAAAAGGCAGCTGATGGCTACCTTGCTTTTCTAATCAGGTTATTGCATTGCCCGGTGCCGGTCATCTGCAATGTAGTCTGCTTTCTCTAGCTATCATCACAATTAGACACTCCATTTTCTTCAGAAGCTTCTTTCTTCTGCATAAACTAACTTTTCTACTTTTCTGTATAACTTATGTGATCACAGTCTAAAATGTGCTTGAGTATTAGCATGTCTGTTCCCAGAAATACCTTCAAGGGATACTTCATCTAAATCTCCTGTGTGGCATTCGCTGCTGTTTGTTGCTCTCTAAAATGTTTTAAGTGAATTTATTCTCCTGTTCCTGAGTAGCCTGAGTTGCCTACTCAATGTTAGTGCCTCTCAGGAGATTGGAGCTGAGGGAGGTGGATCAGGCTTCTGATCCGCTAAATGGATTAAGAGGTCTGAACCAGTATTTGATCATAGATATCTAAATCCAGGTCTCAAAAAAATCCAGCTCACTTGACACTGGGAGTCCAGGCGATTTTCTCCCTGTTGTATTTATCATCTTTGCTGTACCTTAAAATGTTCTTATAACTATATCCAGGATCCTTTCCCTGTTTTAGAGGTCACAGAGCTTGATGTCCAGCCCAGTGCAACACCCAGCCAGTTTGCATGAAACCTAGGCTGTGTTCTTCATGGATAATATTTATAATTTCTTCCCACCTACTCTATTTCAGAAAATACCTGTTATAATGTACATTGCTGTGGGGCAAGCATCATTAATTGCTACAAGACACACTGTTTATGAAAAATCAATACAAAAAGAAACAGCAACTGAAAAGGAAATAGAGGAGTCTTGACAATGAAGTCTCTTCTTAGCTAAAATCCACTGAAAAAATAATTGCTTCTTGCATAGGACTGTCTTTTGTTTAGTCTTTATTTTATTTATTCTTTACTCACAGTAGTCGGAAAGGTGTAAGATTACTGAGGCAGGATGAGGAGTTTGCACTTGTGCCCTGCCTGGCTCTGGAGTCTAAGCATGGGTAGGATGGAGATAACTCAGGTGCACGATGAGCCATGCAGCAGAGTCCCCACCCTGACAGAAGTGGGACAGTCAGTCTCACTATTCATGAGCGGGGAATAATAGTGTGTTTAATTAGAAAAACAGGAAGAAGAAGAGGGGAAAAATTATATTATCATTTGCTAATATATAACTTCTCTCACGGTGGGATTGTTAGTGAATGATTACAGCTGTCTCCCATTCAATCTGTGTTTACATGAGAGACAGTAGGAAATACACTGGACCCAAGATTTTCTTCAAGCACTCTACGTAATTTACAACAGCTTTTAAAGACTTGAAAGTTCCTTGATTTACAAAATGATAGCTTCAACTTCATCTGGAAGCATATCTAACACAAAGTCTGAGAATAAAAGCAATAATGCAAATTAACTTTTTTCTTTTCTTTGTTTGACAAGAACAGCTATTTACACCAGAAGTGACTTGGAAAACATGGCTGAACCAGAATATATAGAGTCTTACATACAATCAATTATCTGCAGGTCAAATAGCAAATTAGAGAAAAATAGACTTATGTACCATGAAACTGGGTAAAAAACACACCCCTGTAAACCATCTCAAACTTCACATTTTGATCAGCAACAATAAAACAATCCAAGAAATAATGGTTCTATGTAATATGACTTGTGGTCCATTGTCTAAACATGTGCATCTGAAATATTTAGCTGAGGCTGTTCCTGGCACCAACACAACAGATGTAACCAAACATTAGTCATGGGCTCAGCACAACCCAGCAGCATGGTAGAAGGAGAGCAGCCCTTCCCAGCTATCATTATCTTGTGCCTTCTGAGTTGTGCTGGTTTTGGCTGGGATAATTTTTTCAGTAGCTGGTATGGGGCTGTGTTTTGGATTTCTGCTGAAAACAGTGTTGGTAACACAGGGATGTTTCCGTTACTGCTGAGCAGGGCTTACACAGAGTCAAGGACTTTTCTGCTCCTCACCCCACCCCACCAATGAGTGGCCTGGGGGTGCACAAGGAGCTGGGAGAGGACACAGCTGCGACAGCTGGCCCCAACTGACCAAAGGGATATTCCATACCATATGTCATCATGCTCAGCATGTAAAGCTGGGGGAAGAAGGAGGAAAGGGGTGACTTTTGGAGTGATGGCTTCTAAGTGACGCTCAAAGTGTTTGAGATAACGACAGGTTTGTTTGGTATTTGCTAGATGGAATTTATGTCTGTTATTGCTGTTTAGCTAGTCACTCCTCTCCCCTGCCCCCAGTGGGATGGGGAGGAGAACTGGGAAAAAAAGTAGATGGACATAATAAAGCACTTTGTCCTTTCATTTCTCCTCTCTGAGTGCAATCCCACTCAGGTTGATGTGAGGTGAGCAAAGCTGGATGAGCTTTGACTGTTCTAGCAAGTCCCAGTAGCTGCTTTTGGCAGCAGTGGTCCCAGGAGAAGCCTAATGGAAAGATGGGGGAGGGCAGATCCCCGAGGCACAGTGAGGCTCCTCTCCACTGCCAGCACTGTTGTTTGTCTACAAGAAACCTTTGCCTAACTGTTTCCTGATGGGTTCTTAATTTCAAGAGAGATGGAAACTTCTCAAAATAGCAAGTGCCAGAACCTTCACTGCCGTGTTTGTGCCATTATCATGTTGTTAAGGAAACTGCTGAAGGTCCTTCATTCTCCCATGATTTGTTTTGCGGTTTGATCAGCCTTGTGAAATCTGTTTATATCCACTAAGAACCCTATAGAGAAGAAAATCCAATAATTTATTAAAGACAAAACTGAGATGAGCAAATAAATATCTGGTGAACCCAACCTCTTTCTGTTTACAACTTGTCTGTAAACAGATTACAGACTTGACACCTTCTCTGTCCCAAATTAATTTCCAAGTAATTTATATGAATAATATTAGGTTTATACTGTGAGTGTTTATACGTGCCCAGCTTGTTACGGATATACCATACTCAAGGGCTTAGATGTTCTGTCTGGGTCTGAACAAAAGATAGCATGCTTCAGTTTCCTGATTGGTTGAAAATCAGGCTCTTGAGGAGGATTTATGTGAATAATAAATTATAGACCTTTCAGAAGAAACCAGTGAACATTCCTGTAAGTATCTTAGTTTGCTAGAGTGTTTATGGAATGTTTGATTACATAAGTATTATGGGCTTATTTTAAGTGAATATTAAATAAAATAAGTCACCACTCAGTATGAATATTTTCCCAGTTTCTACAGTAGAGGTCTTCCATACTTTCTGCTGGCATGGGGAAGAAAATGTAAATGACTTAGAAGTTTTACATTACTGCAAGTATTGAGCATCATGCATTGTGTCCTCCTCATTCAAAGAATTGGCTTAAATTAATACTTCAGTAAAAAAAGAATTTTGGAATGCATTTTTGACCTGCCTTGGCACCTGGATGCTAGTTTTAGTGCTTTTCTCTGGGATCATGAGGACCAGAGTTCTGTGACAAATGCTGAGATTTCCAAATAATGGGATGATTCCAGAAGCACTGATTAAAACCACCCCATAGCCTCAGACTGGAAATAAAATCACAAGAATTGACAACACCAGCCTGGTGCAGGTGCCCAGCTCCTTAGGCAATGAGCATGGCATAAATATGCAGATAGGGCCTGATGTTCAGAGATGCTGAACACCTGCTGCTCTTTATATGGGCTGTGGGTGTTTGCTAAAAATCAGTCCTAAGCAAAGGGTGGGGGGAATGGAGATAAAGGGAAAACATTAGCAACTGCATGTTGTCTGAACATAAAATGTTTTTTGCTTGGGGAGGAGGAAGAAGAGCAAGAAGCAGCATGGCCTGACATGGTAATGATCAAGGGGAAAGAGACATCAGGAGTAATAAAAATCATGGTGCTAAAGCCTCGGAACAATTGTGGTTTTGCAAGCACAGAACAAAAGGGAGTCTGGAATATGACACATCCTGGATGCGTTTAGGGGATCACAGACAGCTACTCTGTGACTCTCTTTTGATGCTGTGTGGAGCTGAGGAAAACAGATTTCATCTTGGAACTGCTGCAATGACCAAAGGAGGGAAACGATCAAACAAAACAAACTAAAAACCAGCTATCCCCACCCTCTCCCTCAAACCACCAAATGAAAAAGAAAATCAAGCACAGAGGAAGAATGAAGGAACGCAAGTTTTAGTTTCTGGAATAACAAGATGGGACAAAATCCCTTTCTAGGTTTGTGCAAAACCTATACAAAGTGGATACCTAAAAATATGGTCAAATATTCCTTTGACAAGACAGCCATGGGTGATTTGTGCATCCCAGCTGTAAAGCTTTGTAAATAATGAAGTTTTCAGTGTGCTTTTAAAAGTCTCCAAGGATCCTGTCATCTGTCAAAGTAGTATTCCCCAGCTCGTGCACAGCATAAACAAATGTTCTTGCACCTGCCAAATTCAATTGCACAAGAGGAGCTACCAGTTGACCAGTGTGAAAAGAAAGAAGGAATCAGATCTTCAAAAAGAGGTAAGCATGTCTGCTAGATACAGATCCACACTGTGGGCAAATGGGAAATGTAGCGTAAAAAAAAAAAAAGCCAAAACCAAAAAAAACCGTAACCCTGATCTTCTGGCATAATCCTCTTATTTTCTGGACATTTCTATTATCAGGTAATATCTCCTGGCATTATGGGAATGAAGAGGTTTAAATACTGAATTTTACTTAAGCTTGTATTAGGGGGATGGAACACATGAAAATTATCAATACTGTTGGTGGACTAGTACAGTCAACTTCAATCCCAAATTCAAAACCAACCAAATATCAGGAGCTGCTCCAAGTTGTGTTTTTCACTGAGGGTGTCATAGGTGCCATTCAGACAGTGTGGTAGGATTTTTCAAAGCTGGGAGCAAGTGTACTTTCACGTATAGTCTGAGAGAAGGGGTATGTGTGTGAACAGGTAGATGTGAATGTGCCGAATAGACAAATTCAGCCATCTTTTGTTTTTTTAATAATAGGAATTAAAAATGTAGTGTAAGTTGCAGCAGGGAAAGAAACTTCACATGAGTGTTTTTTGCTCTCAGATTTACAAACACTTTGGGAACATTGCGTGACATTCATGGCACCTTGAGCGATTGCAGTGGTGAGCTTCCCCTTTGGCAAGATCTGGACGTGTGAAGTTTTACCTGGGTTCCTTTTGTTTGCACTGATTGCACATAAATTTTACATAGGTGATACTAGAACAGACAAAGTATCTGCTTTTCAAAAGTAGTCTTGGATGTCTCAACTTTTCCAAGGCTCCGGTTAGGTAAATCTGATTTTTGGCAATGATCTTGAGAACTATTGAGCACCTGGGCTCTTTCAAAACCAGAGTGCTCTGGGTATCTGGTATCTCAAAAGAGGCAATATATTGATAGACAAATGCTGAAGCAGTGTGAAGTACCCAAACCTCCCTTCATCGAAGCTGGGGTATTTCCCAGCAATCTGAGATGTTTCCAGGGAGACAAGGAAAAAGGACAACACAGGTTAGCTGGTCCTAAGGAGGATCCTTGCTAAGGATTAGCATAACTAATGCTGAGGAGAAACTTCCTAGAGGTGCCACAGACTTCAGTGCAAATACACAGTGGTTTTGCTTTTGAGTTGGGCAACTGCAGATCAAAGCTTCTAGATTTTTACATAATGAATTTTTCTGCCTAATAAGTCTTCTCTTTTGCAAGAACCAGCCTGGGTGATTGATTTCAAAATAAGAATGCTATGATCCATCCTAGAGGAACCAGGTACAAATGCTCTATCAGGGCAGGTGTGAGGCAGGAACTCTTGGCTTGCAAGAAACTGTTACACCATAGAAAATAAAACTTGGTGTAGTTGGTAAGGGCATGTTAAAAGTGAGTGAGTGAAAAAGAGATTAAATAAGAACTGAATGCCATATACTGCACTTATACCCTGGTAGAGTACAATGGTTCATACTTGACATAGCAGTGACCTAAAAAACCCTATTTTATTCTTAAAAGATTAATCTTGAATTGGCTGCTCTCTGGAAACACAATCTTTCACTCAGGTGCTAGTAATTCAGGGAAAAGAAGAGGCTTTTACTGCATAGATTGGTATTACTGCAGAGCCTAGACATTAGATTTCTGTTATGCAAGGTGAGAGGAGGGCACAAAAAATGAGACAGCTTCTGTCCAAATGATCTGACCTTCTGAGCAGGTGCACGGAAATGGGGAAAATGGGGACACAAAATGATGAATGGTCTGCTGAGATCCAGTCTGGAGTACTTTCACTTGGACCACCCCATGTGTCTAAAAGAGAACTCAGAGCATTACTCAAGTATTGCTCACCCAAATAAATCCGCTGTAGATAGACTGATCAATGGATACGTGGTGGGGACACCAGAATATTGCTAAATAAGGGAATAAAGATCTCACGGAGAAAATGCACCACTGAAGTTGTAATTGTTGGTTTTTTTTTTTTTTTTTTTAGAATCTGTGGCTAATGTTGATTGGTGGCATAACAGAGTATTTAAATTGATGTGATTTATTTAATTTTATTGGAGGAGATGCTGTTCAGGCTAATCCTGTTGGCTCCCCAGCTATAGGTTTAGATATTTCTCTTAAGCTGTGTATTCATTAGGCATAGATATTTGCCAGATGATTTATCAAGTTCATTTCAGCAGTATTTCATTCGCATGGCAGGCGATCCTTCCAAAGTCTAGAACCCCTGAAATGTAGCTTAATTTAAGTATCTGCCAGCCTACAGAGAGTCTGAATCAACTTCTTTGCCTCCTGGCTTTACTGGTACTAAGCAGTAGCAGCCTTGAATTAAAACCTTTAGATACACAAGCTACAAGTGTAAATGATAAAAAAGGACAGGCCTAATAAAGGGAGGGAAAAGTTTTGTGTTACCTTCAGATGAACATTATTTGACTATAGGGGAATTATTCTGGAATGTGTTTGCTGGGTTTGAACAATTTGTATTTCATTCCATTTCTAAATATGAATGAATATAAATTTGAATGAGGAGCTGAAGGCAGCTACTAGGGTATTAGATTTGGAGATGTTTAAATAATTGAGCTTCTTAAGTAGCATGAAAGCCATGTGTAGCTTAAAAATGTTTGATCAATTCGATTGACCTGCCTTTATGCAACAAAGAATGTTTTGATCCATTATTTTTGGGGTGACGATGTTGATTATAAGTGTGTTAACACAGTGTAGGATGAAATACATGGCCTTGAAGAATAACCTTCATTTTTTCATATGTAAAACAATGCTGTAATTCGATCGTTCTTAAAAGCCAATTACAAAGTCTTTTGTTCTATACTGCTGCCAGAAGTTTTTGGAGCATAAAATTATGGAGGATGCTATTGTCCGATAACAGGACATACCAAGGGCAAACACATTTCTGAACCTTTTCAAAGACTAGAGGAGATCTTTGAGCAAATACTTGCAGACTCTAATCACTTTTTAAAGTCCGTCTCATCTATTGAATTTCATTGGCAGCTCGCCATGTGGAAACTATACTGCTAAACACTAGAAGGTGGCTGAATACACATAGAAAATTGTATAAAATAAAAGAATTTTGAGGTGGGGGAGGTGGTATGAACTGTTTGAAAGCCCTCACAGAACATCACAGGCTTAAACATCTCCTGAAGGATGAGCATCTAGTAGAAACTTTTTCTTGCCTTTCTCATCTACTGAGCTTGATTTCAGGGCATCTTTAAGCGGCTTTGTCAGTGGGTTAGCACTGGTATCCCTACAATGATATGTGTAGGCTTAAAATAGCTGTTACTAAGGTGCTTCTGAAATGTAATTTCTGAAAGGAAAATGAAAAGCTAAATATACTCTGTGAGACTCCAGAGGACAAGGTTTAAATAAGCTGCATAAATGTGAAGATTTCCCTCTGTCCATTTATCATGTCAAAATTCTTAAAAGTATTTATTTTTAGAGGCGAGCCCTGTGGAATTTATAGTCTTTGTGTGAGTCAGGGAATTGAATAGTGCCTTTTTTTTCTTTTTTAATCATACAAGTTGCTGATCAAATGGTTAGTACACCGGCACGATTTTTCATGCCCCAAACTCCATCAACAAAAAAAGTGAGCTACTAATCATTTGGATAAAGTGGATTCATAAACTTGGGTTATACATTGTATATCTTCATTTGGAAACTGAGTCTGCTACTAATCCTAATTAATTCTCCTGCAGTTTTCTATCACAGGTGGCTCTTATTAAATTTATTTTCCTTTAGAGCTTACATGGTAAAGATGCTGATACAAAATGAGATCAAACATGAATAAATATAGTACTTCTGTGATACATCCTGAGATACTTAGTCTCTGACACTATCTTGATGTTGAGTGGTGAAATGAAAAAGTGCCACGGTCAGCTGGGGGAGGCTTCCAAGGAGAACCCAAATTAGAATGCAAAAGCTTTCTAGTGGTTTGCAGCTCCTTCTGAAGTATAACTAACAAATGGTGAAATAAGGCAAAATGTAATGAAATCCATTTATGTGAATTTTACAGGTGGGAATGTACCTCATTTGCATTTCTGAAAGTCTAAGAGCTGAAAATCATTGTCTCGTAGCCGAAGTAACCTGTAGTGTTGAGGGCTGCCAATAGGAGGTCTGGTGTTAAGAGACTATTCATATGTGGATATGATGGCACACCCACAGTATGAGTCAAGAGGGGAGAAATCCCTATTCCATTGGAGTTGATGCTGATTTCTCCTTAAACTCTAATAAGATGAGATTCGACCTCAGGAAAGGAAAATACGGCTGCTGCTACACTGATAGCTTTTGCTAATTAGTCTTTGAAGTTTTCTGTTCTCATCCTTCTCCACACCTCAGCAGAGCTTTTGTGATTATTTTTTAACACCCATTTGATCAGGCTCCTACATTCTAAAAAATAGGGCTACGTATTGCTGATTTTGGCTTAAAATATTAGGAAAAGTTAGAAAGACCAGTGCTGTTGATGAATGAAAATTGTTCTTATTTTCATGGGCTGTCTTATATGTTTAAACTCCAAATCAGCTAAGTAGTAAACAAACAAATAAAAATGTAGCACAACAGGTCACCCAACATCATCCGTCTGTCCATCTGAAAAATGGTTTCCTGGAGGAAGCTGCCAGATGGGGAGACACCACAAGAGGGGCTGTGTAACCTCAAACCAGTGTGAAAGGAAGGACAATATTCATATGGGTATAAATCAGACAATTCAAGGTATGTTTTCTGAGTTCTGCTTCTGCGATGTAGTGGAGATGCAGATCTTCCAGAAGACCAACACAGGTAGCTGTTGGACTTTGAAAGGTGATGTTACCACTGGTTGTGATCAGTCCATGACAGCAAATCAGAGATCAAGCAAACGATAGAAAAAATAAGATAGAAAACAGGATATGGAGGCAATGAATGCCAAGGTGGAGAATGGCCACACTTATTGGAGTGGGACACGAACCTGTTTTGGAGCAGGCTAGTGTGCTGCTCCAATGTCCTTTTTGGGGTGTTGTTTCCTGGGGAGATAGGGAGGGGAGGGAAGGCAAATGTTTGGGGTGCTGTAAGCCATAGCTGTTGCGGTTTGCCACACCACACAATGTGTGCCAGGACTCCTAAGTGTCCCTTTGAAAAACACCACTATGAACTCTGTATTCCTTTCTATTTTACCTGCTTTTCATGTGCAATTGCTTGCAGCTATATGTGGAGATAAAGTCCAGTAATTTCATGTAGGTCTGAGACTTCCTCTTCGAAGCATGATACTGGCTGTTGGTTTGTTTAATTGAGATCCAAAATTGGCATTGTGCTGAATCTGGGATTAACAAGTTTGTTTTTTTTTATAATATGAATTTTATATATGTTAATTATATCTAGATTTTATTGTAAAATCCAGTTATTTGTAATTTAGATGATGTTTTCTTATGTTAACGATAGGAGATTGATAAGTTTTTAGATATTAATATTTATGACAATGGTTTATTATGACTTTCATTAAAGATATTTATGATTATGGATTAAAGAGCTTCTGAGATGTGTTATGAATATATATCATATGAGGCACACTAGTGTATTTATAAAATACATAAAACATTTTGCAGTCAAATGGTAGTTTTTGCTTCCAGTCATGAACAAGGGAAGTGAGACAATTGCTATGCTATAAAACCTACTCTATGAGGGATTATAAAAAGCTTTTGTTTAACTATTAGAAATGGATAATTTCTGCTTAAAACTGAATTTATTAGATAACTGCTCTGTCCTACTTACAGACTATTCTGAAATATTATCAGGGATGGCAGAGAAAAGCCTGCCTAATTGACAGGATGACTTAGCTGCTGTGCTACCTCTAGGCAGTCATTCATTACCTAATATTGAAGTCTTTTGGAAAGTAACTGGCTTACAATATTACCGACTAACAGCAAAAATTAATCAGAAAATGTTCAATATAAAAATCAGTTGTTTTCAAATCAGGTAATTGTTTTATTCATTATTGCCCCTGTAATGAAGCTATACCCATTCTTAAGTCTCTGCTTATTATGACAAAATTCCCTTTCAAGTCCATGGGTAAATATATATAAATGTAACATCAGTGAAGCTCTCATAACTTGCACTATTTAGTTATGAGGAAATGTATGTTAAGCTGCCTTGGTTTAAGCATAACTGTATTTTGTATTTACTGTTGGTAAAATGCAGCAATAAGGAGGATAGTAGAAATAGTTTTACCCACAATTGGGGTTTCATAAAATGTTTCTGTGTTTTAGATTCTTTGCCTCTCAGCTTTCCCTTACAAATAGGTTTCAGAACACAGTTGATATGAATTTCTCTCTCCTGTAAATATGAGAAAAAATTGTCAGAATCAGTTCAAGTGTTGGAGAATGCTTATAAATTATTACTTGGTTCCTAGCAGGCTGCTTTCATTTTATTACTTATCTTCTTTTTAAAAATTCTTGAGTCAGTAAAAGCAATCATGGTAGAAAGTGGAGGCATCTTACAGTGTTTGAGAGAGAAATCAGATTCTCCCCATACAAACTTTCTTACGGTGGTGGTGTCTGAATCGCAGTGATCCCCAGGGACTTGCTCAGTTAACTCTGCGCTGACATCTCTCTACCATATGGTAGGTGGAAACAATCCATCCAGAAAGGTAACGCCACCTCAGCCCTACAAGAGAAGAGGACAGTGTTAACAGGACAGCAGTAGATGTGACAGCTGGTGACCCGATGATATGATCTGGGGGAGGCTGTGAACCTACATGGCTGGAGCTGGGCACGGAACTTCTGGGAGATGTTGGCTGAGATCTATTGCTCTATTGAAACAAGCTTTTCAATGAGGGAAAGGGAAACAAAGTTGGATGGTGGCAAAACCTGACTAACTTTATGCCAGCTTGATAGTGTCTGGTTTTGCTTTTGGCCACCTCAGGCTTCCCAGATCCAGGAGTCTGGAAAAGGCTCTGTGGCAATGGCTTCAGAGATGTGAAAACTCCACAATTCAGGACCCTGGTGCACCCGACCAGCTGTCCTGCTTTGGGGATGGGGTGTCCTTGTAATTTGAAAACGCTTCCTCGCTGTGCAACTGCAAGTGCAATTTGGAATGAAACCAAGCACCAAAATGTTTTGTGAAACGGTATGTCATTATTCTGTGCAGCCCTATTCCTAAAGCTGTCATTACACACAGGCAACAGAGGCAAGCCTTCACTTGCAGTTGCGTTACATGAGATGTCTGGAAGTTGTGGTTGCCCCATCACCATGGGGAGTGTTCAAGCTCAGGCTGGACGGAGCCTTGAGCAATGTGACCTAGGGAAGAGGGGTGGGACTAGATGATCTTTAAAGCCCCCTTCCAAACCAAACCAGTCTATAACTCTGTGTTGAGGGGTGGGAATAAAATTCGTCTGTGAGTGAGGCTGTGAGCCGAGATCCTCATTTATGGTTGTGGAGGAGAACTCCTCAGCACTGTTACCTCATTTCCTACTGTGTGTCTAAACGCTTGTGAAAAAGTGCAACAGGACAGAGGTAAGGGGGAAGCAGGGTGGAGATGTAGATCTCAGTTGCATTTTATATGCATCAGCACAGTGAGATGTGGCAGATATAAGTGCAGGGATGAAATGTGTGCTGTGGTGAGGAAAGCTGTGCTCACAGGCTGAGTGACCACCACTGAGGATGCAATGTAGATGGATGAAGATAAAGACAAAAGCCAATTATCTCAGTGTCACTGAGCAGCGAGTCCTTTTAGTAACTGGAAAAACACCTATAAAACACACAAAGCCCCAAGGGTTTATATCTCCCTAGTTCAGATAGTACCTCAGAAAAGAAAATACGTTTTATCTGCATAGGGTAAGTTGTTTTCCTTCCTCTGGTGAGAGTTGAAAAAAGCTGATCTACAAACTGTTTTATAAATAGTGTCTTGTGAAGGAAGAATCATCTGAAAAATACATGTTTTTCTATTTATCTTGTATTTTTTATATAAACAGGTTATATTGCTCCCTGTTGCATTTCTGCAAGCTTCAGCTGGAATACACTAGCTAGGCCTGAGGGTTACAGTACTCTTCCTCTGGTGGGTCTCCTTAGCTTGTATACCATACTGTCCCTGAGCCTCATATAATTTAGCAACATTATTCCCAAAATTCTTACTGATCTTTCTTTACAAATCCACTGCATCAATGTACTTTGTCTACAGCCCTCTTTCAGGAGATGACATTTTATGCACAGTGTAAAAACCCTTGTAACCCCCATCCAAAGCAACAGGGATCCCTTCCCCCAGCCCTAACAGGGCAAAGTTTTCCAGGGAAGATGCTGTGTCTCCTGCCTGTCTCTCTGTTGGCTGGCTGGAGAGTTAGCAGCCTGCCCTCTTCTTAAAGAAGTGGAGGCACTAGGTCCAATGAGACTCCGTGTGTTTGCTCTGTATGATTTCAGGAATATTACTGGCAGTGACAAAGATCTTTGCTTTCCTCACCCAGCTCATGGCTGTGAGTAGATGACTCTTGCTTTGGAAGCTATGAACTAGACCTTCTGTTTTTGAGGTTGAAGTACTTTTAGCACGTGACAACCATGCAAATATCCTATCATAGTCATAATTAAGCAGAATGAATCAGTAATTTAACTTTCCTGTAAATCATAGTAAATTTCCTGTAAATCATAAACATATGGTGTTGATGCTTTTTTCCATTAGCTTGGTTGCTGATAAATGAAAGTAGTGTTGTGTATGCCTGCTGCCAACTCCATCTAGTGCTCCATCAGGATTAGTGCTGAATTTTTCATTGTAGCTTTTACTGTAACACACAGCTGATAATTTGGGAATGTGCTCAGCAATGTTTGTTTCTGGTTAGCCAGGGGTTACTTAACTACTGTGAAATTAAAACTGGAGCCCCAGGCTCCTAATTCTGATGGGGTTTTTATGATGGACTATTGCATTCTGAGTGTTTGATTTTTGGAGGCATGAGTTAGATGATTTCAAGAGGTTTGATTTTTTTTTTTCCTTCCCTTGAGTGTTGAGCGGGTTGTTGTTTGTTTGTTTGTTTGTTTTTTAGTTCCATGTCTAAAAACCAATTCTTGCTGTTTTGAAACTCAACCTGAAAGTCCCAGTAAAATAATAAACAGCTTCTCTGTGACTTTCTTAAAATCACAGCTGCTAGATTTAGCTCTTGGAGCTAAGGAAGACTGACATTCCAGTGATGTGGAGCTCAGATTGGTTTTGTCTCTCGGAGCAGAGGAAAGAGGTCAGGGCGAAAGCTCTGATCACATTGCAGTCTGTGCAGAGGATGTATCTGCCTCTCTGATGCAGAAAGGATTTTGTTCTGAGCAATGTCACACCTGGTTTTCAGAGGCATTAAACTCACGCTTACACAGCTGGATCAATGTGATTACATGTATGCCGCAGTGACCACTAATCTCTGTAGCCTACAGCTAGCCTTGTCTCTGAAGGGAGGATTTAATGATAGCATTACATTGCAAGCCCATCTATCCCAGCTGGGGTCTTGCATGCTTTCCACCATGTTGAAATTATGAGATAATACCTTCTTTTTCAAACCTTTGTTGCAGCCACATGAGACTAGATTCCTTTGTCTTTTTACCCTGTCTGCATACCGGTCAGTGCCCTCTAGGGAAGGGATTACAGAAACCTATGGTTGTTTTAGGGCAGCGATTCTTTAGTTTGGGCTAAAGACTTCACCAGCATGAACTGCTCGGATAGGAAGAAAGCAGATTCAAAATCCCTCCAAATTAATGTTGTTATGTGCTGGAGGGGAGCCACAGGGATAGCCACCAGAAAGCAAGCAGGGTGGATGAAATAACAGCTTGGTTTCTGATCTAAAATGAGCGGCTGTAAAGGACAGGTGGCTGCAGCAAATATGCCCTGCCTGCGTAGCGGATGATGCTGAAGCCACTCTCATTGTGAAGAGGAAGAAGAGCTGCAAGCCTGTGCCAGAGGAACGGGTGGGAAAAATCAGGGAGGAAAAAAATTACAATCCAAAAGTCAACAAAATGAGTGGGCTCTTGGCCAGGCTGTCTAAGGCAGATGGCACTGTTGGTTGCAACAGCTGCAACTGAAAATACAGAAGACAACAGGGGTAGCTGGCAAATATTTAAAGATTGCTACCAGCTGTTGAGCCCAAACCATATCTCCTCCTCTGCTGAGGAAAGCAAATTTTGTACTGGGACTTCTTTACCTTCTCCTCATCATTGGATGGCTAAGATGATATTTAGACATTGTTAGAAAGATCAAGCTCCTGAATGCCAGCAGTGTCTTATTCTACAATAAGATCCTTAAGCCTGATGGATTTGCAGCTTTCTGTCTCTTCACCAAACCAGGTGGGATGTTGTGCCTTCCTCCTCTGATTGGCTCTGCAGCTTGCTGGTCTACCTGCGGATGCTCAGGCTGCAGCTCCTTGGTAGGGTAGGGAGGGAGAAGTGGCCCAGTGTGACAGGCAGCGCTCTTTTGCATTGAGGATGGCTTCCCGCTCTCCTCCTTGCTCTTTTGCCTACCAAATACAGCTAGCCCTGCAGTTCTGTCCTTTTAAAACTGTGCTGTCCTCACCTTTCATCTTTGCAGCATCTTCTTCATCGTGGCAAACATGGCCAGAGCCGTCTGGCCTGTCCTCCTCCCCTTGCAGGATTTCAGCTTGCTGAGGAAGCTGAGTTCTTCTGAGAGACGAAAACACAGCTCTGTACCCACTCTTACTAAGCACTTTTCTGTGCTGATAAATTTGGCTTCAGCCGCCAGTACTTCTCTTCCCCTAGGAACACTTTATTTTTATTCACGACTGAAAATGCAAGCGTAACCGCCAGTGTTTGAATTACCCATTCTAAATATGAGAGACTCTTCACCCGAAGGGAATGTATTGTTTTCTGCCCACAGACTGTTGGTAAGAGCCAGACTTTGTCAAATTTCTGCTGGGTCTCCACAGAGTTCTTAAACATCGGAAAAATGGATCAGTGTTGGGAGTCTATTTTCCTAATCTTGTTGTGTTCCGTTTCATTTGAAACTTAAAAAAAAAAAAAATACTAGGACTGAGTTGGAGGCAAAAACAATTAAATTTTTATGAATGTTCAGGTGACTGATAGCACTGAACCCCCTTTTTTTATTAAAAAAAAAGGTTACTATCAGAACTGCTTACAGCTGAAGGTGATGACTAAATACATCGGGCTCATGGAATTCAGCCATCTGAATCCTAATAAGAATATAAAAGCACAAAGGGATGTCGGAGGACACAGCTGGTCGCAGGTGGGAGAAAAGAGGATACTGCGGTCTGCCGAGGTGAGCAGCGTGAGGACAAGACTACCTTTCCTGTCATGTGCTTGCCAAGCTGCAGCTCTTTGGCTGGTGTTTTGCATTTGGTGTTGTTTTCTCCCCTCCTTACACACAACCAAGTGAAACTTTTGGGTGGAGAAAACAGGTAAGGAAATTATGTAAATAAATTGATTGGTTATACCTGTGGAGTCCGGGCTTGCCAAATTTCTCCTCTAGCAGGAGAAAAACAATTCTCCTGCTTGAACATCCTACTCTGCCAATGTGGGAGCGAAAGGAAGAGCAACATCCACAGCTGAGAGCGTGGGGGGAACTCCGTCCCCAAATTAACACCAGCGCAATTGCAGCTTGCAATTGCAATGGATACATCGGTTCAACAGGAGACTCCATCGTACAGGCAGATTAAAATAGGTATTTTGCTTAGCACTTGCACTGAGCTGTGAACTCTGTGCATTTCAGTATTGATAATCATGCCCAAGTCTCTTTAGTCTTTCTCTGTTAAAGAAGCATTCTTAACAGGATTTCCCGTAAGTGGGACCATACCTAGATTTGCTACAATTATCTGATTAAGGCTGTCATGGCTTTTGTGCTTAATTATACTGCAGAGAAGCATGAATACAACAGGGTGCCTAAACCGATCTTTTCCCAAACAGGGGCGTTTAGTGCTCTGTGGCAGATACCAGCTCATGTATTTGGTGATTTTCATGCTTACAGTCCCTGTATGGATTCCACTCTATAAGTGCCCTGATTTCTTGTTGAAATTTTCTTTACCATGTTCTTTCAGCTTCTCCTAGAAAGCAACAGGTTGGAAAACTTCAGTTGGAATATTTTATACTGAGTTTTATAAAAGCCAAATTATTCAAAAATTATGGATTCATTAACATGTAGAAAGGCAACAGACATTTTTATTGAAGAGGTTGACATAGGTGGCATGAAACATTTCAGGGGTTTAGGGATAAATTGTATTTCTTTTTGAACTGACAATGTTCAGAAAAAAATTGTCAAAACAAATATTTCAGTGAGCCTAAGTATGTGGTGTTTTTTTTTTTCTTTCTTTCTTTCTTTCTCTGAGCTAAGTCTAGCTATTGTATCTTATTACAACTTTTTGCAGGGCATTTTCTCAGTGGGTACACAATCAGTTTTCAGGTTGCTGAAAAAATATTCTAGCATATATATTTTTAATAGCTATTTATGACCAAATCTGGCAAAACCCAGAGATTTTCCTTCAGATGACTTAGACAATTCAAAACATTAGGCTAACATTCCCCTCCCTCCCTTCCTTTCTTACTGGAGACTGATTCTACCACTTTTTCCATACATTCTGTGTTCGGGATTGCATTTTGGAAATGGACAGTCTGAGTAATCTGAGAGTTGAAATCCAGCCCTGTGGCTAGAAAAGCTGTTGTGGAAGAGTGTTAATGTTTTTGAAGACTAAAAGTGTCCTCCCTAGAGTATTCCTCAGAAAGGATTCATTTTTTTTTCTGTTTCCATGGGGCAAAATGCAGATTTTTTTTCTCCTGACTCTTGCATTCCTGTGTCACTCCATGTTGATCTGTCATGGACTGGACTATGCAATGTCATTCCTTCTAGGCAGTTGTGTTTTCTGTGTCCTGCTTCCTTGTTTGGAAGTGCTTAATAAAGTCAGCAACTACTGTGTCGTGACCAGCACACAGGTCTTGGATAGACAGCTGCATGCCATCTTCATCTTTTTTGTTAGATCTGCTTGTTTGGTAGATGGTAGCTGGCAGACTAATAGGAAAGATACTCATGAAATGAGGAGAAAATTCTCTTATTACAACCAGGATTAACATAGTTCCTTTCACATTTCAAAAATACCAGAAGAAATGATACCTGCTTAAACACTGATCCCACAAATTATCACTGATTAGAAGGTAGGTTATATATTTTGTAAACTAAATTTTATTTGTCATGATGCGGTATTTCACATTGGTTGGGATTTCTGAATACGTCTGCTTCTCAAGCTTTCTCTGAAAGCATGTACTCTGCTTAGAAAGCACAGATCCCGCTCTAGCCTCAATAAAGATTTGTTTAGTTTGAGGGAAAAAACCCAAAAACTTGTAGAGCACTCGTTTGCTGCTGGCCATGTGTCAAATACAGCTTTTTGGTTTGGGGAGTCTGATGACTAGAATGAAGCCGATAGTCCAGACGAGCATAGCAAAACGATGAGTGAGGCTTGGCAGGATTGATTTTGAGGCTTAGAACAGAGAGATTTTGTTGGTTAAGTGATAACTGCTAGAGGCGAAAGGAGAGCATGCAGCCAACCTACAAACTCCAAGGGAGTACAAGGATATAGAGATACATCTTTACATGGTAAAATAAGAATTCTTTTAAGCAGTAAGAAATTTATGTAATGGAAAATGTTAGGAAATCTGAAAGTAGAAATATCTCAGGTGAAGGCAGCCTTCTCCTGAAAAAAATCTTTGGCAAGAGCTCTCAATTTGTGGTTTATTCCCCCATGTTCTGAAGAAAATATGCACATTTTCTATTCACTGCAGTTCCAGTGAGAGTGGGTAAAGCACTTGGCCATAAGCCAGGGAGCAAGCCTGCATCTCCAGGTGGCTGAAAGGTGCCCATCCACAGCACCACAAACCGCTCAAGGCTTGACAAGGCATTGCCAGGAATGCTCTTACTCTCGTCTTTTCTGCGAGGCTCAGTGCTGGTTGTGTCGTCAGCTATGTCCCCAGGTACTGTGTGTCACCTGTAAGCTGCTGGCAGGGTAATCCTGGCAGGCATTACATTTCAGTCTCACTGGTGGCTAAGTTAACAGGATTTACTGCATATTAGCAGTTCCCCACTGCACTGTGGCAAGACAGGCAGAGACCTGAAATAAATCCCTTGCTCAACTGTGTTGGCTGTTGACTGGGAGGAGAAAAGCCAGGGCTCCTTCCATTCCTTGTCCCTTTTATCTTGGATTACTTTCGAGTAGACTTAGTAGTTTTTACAGGGACCTGAGAAGAAATTTCCTTTTAAAAAAGTAAGTCCTTTGAGTACCCAAAAGCATCTAGCATTTGTTCCCTGTACAAAGGAAATAAAAACGAAGCATCAAGAAGGTCCCCTCCAACCCAAACCATGCTATGATTGTATGCTTTTTGACTTGCTCTGACATTCTTTGTCTTTTCCTCGGCATTGTCATCTTTCTGTTACACTGGCTTAGATTTGTTTAGAGGTGATCATGTCAATGAAACCTATAATTATTTCTTATTTTTGCTTTTCACCTTATCCTTTTCTGGTCTCTGCATGAACTTGCAGCAGCATTACTTAGAAAGCATGGTGACAGGGTCAATTCTGTTTAAAATAAAAGGCAAAACAATGCTAAGCAATGGAGTTACGTCAGGGAGAAGCTTGGCCTGCTGTCCTGATACTGCTAAAAACAAGCTGCTGCTGTAGTCACTCTAATCGCTGATCCTCACATCTGAGAGGAAAAGGAATGCTCCGAAGGCAGAAACCTCCTGAACCTTAGGAGAGACTATCGTAACAGCGTGCCCTTCTGCCGGGGAAACATGGGGGTATGTATTGATCATCAGAGCAGGAGAGCTGACCTGCCTGGTGTGGTAGGACTCCATCCGCGATTTTCCACATCATCTGTAATGTCCCATGGCTTTGTAAAAAAGGGTCACATTATTTTTGTAGTACCCAAACACGACAGCTATACATAAAATTTCACAGCTGTGCTGTTCTGTCACTTGATTATAGGCTATCATCCTGAAATTCCAGTTAAGACATAAGGGTATCACTAAAAAGGGACGTTTTCCTTTCGAATGAAAGTTTTAATTATGATCTTATGCTAAATTTACTTGCTTCTTCAGTAGGGCATCGAGATGGGAATTCTTTCTGTTTTGCTGAATTATTTACCTGCCATAAAGTCTGTACATAGATAAAGATTGGAAACATAACGTATGCACTAACTTTAAGTCTCTAGTCTGAGGTACTCCATCGTACATCCTTGGTACAGCAATCTTTTTGTACATATAGAATATTAAAGAAATATAACCTAGTCTGTTTAATGGAAATTCTACACAGGTACATTTAAGAGGAAGAGTTTTGGTTACAGTTGAAGTAAAACTGTACTTACAGATTTCAGAGTTTCAAGACTGATTTCATTGTCTATAACTAAAATTTCAGAATTTACTTCTAAAAAAAATTTGTAATCCAAATTAAATTTTAGTTGAAAAATATCCCTAAACATTTACTGCTATAATGGCAATTATAATTTCTGAAGTGTTCAGTTTCGGATAAAAACCTAATGGTAGTCATAACTGTGAATACATACCAAATGTGAAATACGAATGCTTTGAAAAACAAATACTGGAAAGATTTGACTTTTTTTTTTTTTAAAAAAACAAAGCTTCTTCATTTCAGATAAACTGATCTGTATATTTACTTTTGTTATATTTTATAAAAAATTAAGCGTGTTTTGATAAAATATTGTTTTTTGACATATGTTCTAGGGTTTTTTTTTTTTTGCAAATTATCAATTATATAATGTCATAGTTCAAATGCAAGTTACTTTTCCAATTTTTTTTCAACGTGAAATGACTTTTTACTTACATTTACATGTAATGTAGAGTGAAAAAAACCAAGCCAAAACATTTTAGCCTTTTACAATTAAAATAAAATAATTACAATTATTGTAATGAAAAGTTTTGTTCAGCTGGACCCTGTTGCTTTTTGTCCCATTTTTCAATTTCTGCTTTCTGATCTAGCAAGGATGCTGATTCTCAAAGGGACAGCTGTCCTTGATCAGATCAAGCTGTGCTGCTGATCTTTTAAAATCTCCTAAGACTGGAGTTTACCATTCTGAAAATCATTTCCTCCATCTTTTCTCCCATATGACCCATAAGTAGAGCAGTAATATTTCTAAATATCCCAGTGTAACCTAATGTAATTATTCTTAAGAAACATGTTTTTTAACTTTTGGAAGATTCTTCTTTATCGCGTGCTTCCAAACCTACAAGTGGTATGAGTTTCCACTTGCAATATAATCACATAAAAGCCATTTTCTCATACAGATTTCATTCTCCACAAACATGCCAATGCCTGTGCTGGAGAGAATAGCTTTACTTCTTTTTTTTTTTTTTTTTTTTGAGCTCAGTTATCAGCTCTTCCCTTCCATAGGTTCAACTGGAGCATCCAGCCGTGGATATGTAGTGTCATGCCACGGCTTCAATTAAAATCCTGTAAGCTTGACTCTGATAATGTTTGTTTGTAATCGCATTTCTTTCTGGGCGAAGTGAATTCTCTCCACTGATTTAGTGGACATCGTTTAGCCCAGCTTTCATTTTCTTGTGCTGAAGTCACAGATCTTCCTCTGCAGAATTTGACTGGATTTGGGCCACGGTTTGTGGTGGCAAAAGGACTAATGCTTAGCAGATAGAGCCAGTAACGTTTACCTGTGATAAAATAATACAGAGTAATTACTTTTCCCCTTTTAAATATTTTAATTTTATTTTCAATAATTAGTAGTTTCAGACTACTACTAATACTAAGTGTTTCAAGCCCTTCGTTAACCTACAACTTCCAGCCACAGGAACCATAGTTGCTGACAATGTTTTCATTCATCCCTGTCACTTTATTATGGAAAGAAAACCTCAATTTCTTCTCTTTAAACATTTCCTTTGTATTAATTTCCTACTCAGGCCAGCAGAAAGTCTCCAGGGACCTGGGAAAGTGGTTTCCTAAGTCAGTCCTTGAAAATGCAGTTCTTGGGAGTAAGGCAGGTGGTAAGTAAAGCTTTAGGTTTGGGGTTGTGGGTTTTTGTGGGTTTGGTGTGGGTGGTTTTTTTTTGTTTGTTGGTTTGGTTTTTGTGGTTTTGTTTTTGGTCGTGTTCCCCCCCCAACCCCCCCGTATAGCATGTAATAGCTGTAAAATAGCATAGCTTTATTTAGTCAGTGTCAGAAGATGTTTTGACTCTGATTCCCAAATGTACCTGTGGTACAAACAGAATGAAACCACAAAAATCAGCTTGTATATTTTTATTAGGTACAGTGTCAAGAAATAAGTCAGAGTTATTAATAGTATTTTTCCTGGTCATGGAATTAAATCCTATTTTAATCTAAGGATGGAGAATGAAAATTAATACTGTTTGTTCTGAAATATGGTACTGTTCTCTACATAGCTGGGAACAGACTGGAAGTTTCTCTTTCTGAAAAATAGTTTGCTTACTACATATTATCAATATGAATTCAATTTGCAGAGTAGCTCTAGTCCCAGAACAGTACAATCTCAAAAATAATAGCTTTCTGCTTCCTCTTTGCCAGTCTCCTCCCAGCCTCATGCCGGTACATCACAATGCATGGTGCAAAGCTGCCTCTTCGCTGTACGGGCGTGGAGCACTTCACCTATAAATCACGGAGGAACAGTTTGTACCATCTAATCTCCTCTTTGACCTGGGTATTGCTCTGACTGTGAGAGACTGTGATTTACTGTCTGTCACGCAAGTGCAGGAGAGGTCTGTGTGATACCTCCAGGCTTAACAAACCCAGACCTGTTTGGGTGGGTCTGTCTCACGGACTGGGACCTTCCACGTGACTTGTTGGTTTCCATGGATGAGGGCCATGTTATGAGAGGGTCAGATGCCAGGTTGATTCCTGCAACATCAGATCCTGTGCCTTAAGTTGGAGAATGACAGGGTTTCTGCCTCTTTGCTTCAATTGTTGTCACGAGCATGGTGTGAGATATGTAACCAGCATCCTGGAAACCTTGCTTGCTTGTGAGGAATGGTACAGCACTTAGAATTCCTGGGATGGGTTAGAGAAGGGGCATTTCCTGACATGCAGTTCTTCACCCACAAGGGAGTCTGAATGCCGCACCACTGGGGTCATTTCCCTCTGCTCATGGACCATTCACCCTTTCCTCCTCTTCTGCAATTCCAGCCAAAATCCTGTTTTGCTGAGCTCATGCCAGAAAAACCTTTCCTAAGCTGCCTACTTTTCCTTCTAGGTCTGAGTCTGCCTCCGTGATTTCTGGGCCTTATTTGCTTTGCCTTTTCTCATCCTTCGCATTGTATCCTGCACTTATCTGTCATTTGTAGGGGTCTTTTTTTTTTTTTCCTAATGCTTTTCTCCCAAAACTGCCGCTTTGATATCTTCTTCCTGAATTATTGTTTTCCATCCACTTCTTTTCCAGATACGTTTCATTCAGAAAGTTTTCTTCTGCGGAGTGCCTTGAATACAACTTCTCTCCCATGTGTTTATTATTTCTGACATGCTGAATGTGCGTACTTTAGTGTCCATATTCTGCTGTCAGTTACGCTGATGTAAACTTGGAAAGACTCTGCTATTTCTTATCCATAGGTATGCAGCTGAAGGGAGGGTAGCTTAAAGCAGATAAGCTCCTTGTCATTCTGAAGTAAAAATGAAAAAGTTTGCATTCCTTTGCATCTGCCATAATTTTTGTCAGGAGATCTGAGAGGCTGGTTAGGAGGTGAACAATTTTCCTCTGAAATATACCATTATTATCAGATGATGCATGATGACTAAGCATCTGTTTCCCTCTCTCAGTGGTCTGGTCAGGCTTGACCTGAACCCATAGGTCTAAAACATAATTCAGTTATGCTATTGTTAACATGTTCAGTGATATAGGTAGAACCAATTACCACTAATTTGATAACGTAGTTGGCCAAATCCAGCCCTGATGGAACACCTGGTTTATGACAAGACTGATTCAAGTCCAATATCAATAACAATGCATCTTTACAGATGCTCTTTTAATGAAATACTGTACCAAATTTATTCCTTGTTTTATTTCCTCAACAGTATAAGAAAAGTAATTATGTTTTGAAGCTAAATCACTTGGCTGGCACACATGTTGTCAGGCTGAATGCTAATTGTGCAGCTTAAGTGAGTCCAAAATAGAAAAGAGTTGTAAACCATAGATTGAACCCTGCTATAGACACTCTGAGCGAAGCTTTCACCTTGACTCCTTCGTGCTCCTGCTCCTATCAACAACTGAGATCACTTCAGTTCTTGACTGAATGTTTTTGGTCAGTTGAGTTTGGCCCAGGAAAGCAAATAGCTGTCCCCTGTCATGAGCAGTAAGACCCCTGCAGAGACCAGTCTATACTGAGTACTTCCACATATCCCATTTACCACAAGTGGTGAAGCATTTCTCAGTCCCAGCATTGTCTGTTGCTTGCACTTTTCCTTTCAAAAACCCTTCCAGAACTACACCACTGAGAGAGTTTGAAGCCTTCTCCTAATTTGCAGCCCGAGTTAGTCAGGCTTGTTTTATATCCTTTTGTTCTTGGGCCAATATAGCCTTGTAAGTTTGTTAGATCCATAATTGCTGATATTTATTCATCTCTTGTATCCCTGCCCAGTCTTTTTTTTGCTGGTATGTATGCAAGTTCTTCTAACGTCTTCTTCTCATAGCCCTACTAGCTTTTTGCTGCACCTGTCCCAGTTCATCTCTGCTGTGGAGTCCTTTGTTGCTACAAGACAAAGTGAAAAGTAATACTACTGCCAATAGCTATTCGCTAGCAAGTGAGTAGCGCCCAGTTGGGTCGTCATTGTCCTTGCTTACCTTGCAAAGTTTAGAATGGCTTGAGAGCAGGCTTTAGCCGTTTGAGCTCTATTTCTGCTGGCTATTTCTAGCTGTTACCTCTACAGTTATTTAGATTCCAAACAACTGAGCTGTGCATAGGCTCAGGATGTCTGCTGTTAGGCTGAGCGCTCATCCTTGCTCAGCTCACCCAGACCACGCGGTCACCCTAAGTTTCTTAGTGTTGCTGGGACTGTATCTCATATGTGGTCTGGAGCTTAGCCTATATGCATGCTTAAAGGGAAAATATGTGCTAGTGAAATGTGGATTTGAGCAGCTCAAATGCCAGAGTTAGAGGCCCATTTGGCAAGTTCCTGCTGTGGTTTCAGCCCAGATGTACCTGCTGTTGCCTGCCCTTGGGAGGAGCTCTTCCCTGCTTCTTTGCAGGCTTAAGAAAGGGTGATGCTGGAGCCTCTTGAAAAACTGCTTGGGTTGGGATTTAAGGATGGGCTGTCAGTGACAGGGTAGATTTTTAGAAGAGTGCATTTGGAGAGTTTCAACAAACACCAAGGTCATAGATGGGAATCATGAGACTTTCAGACTCCTGAGTCACAGAAGTCTCTTAGTCCATCTCTAATGGCTTTTAAAGTGTTAGGGTTGAAAAACAACCTGGATAGGACATAATAACCGGTTCTTGCAGATGCATCATATCCCTGAAGACTGCAGTCGTAGTAAGGTAGAAGGAAACAAGCAAAAATATAATGGTGCCTATAAAGAAGAATTTGTTGGTCTCTTTTTTTCTGAAGTGCTGGAAAATCTAATTCAGATGACATTAATTCAAAACATTTGTTCACACTGTACTATTGCTACTTGATCCGCCTGCCTTTGCTGATATATGAACTGCAGCTACAGATTTATTTCTACAGATACATATTTTTGTATTTTGGTAATAAATTCTTTTTAATAGAGTAACTCCCCAGGACCAAGATCTTATGATCTGATTGATTTAAATGTCTGTATGAGACTGTTCTTTTGCTGTCTGGCAAAACAGGTGACATAAATTTGACTCTGGAGCCAAATAAGTTGGGGAACTGTACTAAATTGTACTAAAGAGGGAAGATGGATCATGAAACAAGCCACAGCAACAAATAATGCATAGTCAGAGTGTAAAATGAAAAATAAATGGAATCCTTATGAACCCTGTAAGTTTGTTACCATGAGTAGAGCCTAAGGCAGGTCTGAAAATTACTACACATTACAGTATTAGGAAGATACATACCTCTCCTCCCTTGGCAGAAATATGAAACCTACTTAACCATATATGTTGATATTAATTAGAAAAATTGTGATATGGATAGAGCAAGAACATTTCTTCCTTCTCTTGAATTCAATGGCAAAGTTTCCTGAACTACAATCAGACAGGGACTGTCCCAAATATTGTAACAGTAGCTATACCAACATAAATAATCCATAAATAATAAAAAGCCCAGGCAATGATTTGATTCAGTTTCGTGTCACTCCAGGCTTATTCCAGCAAATAACTTTATTTTTCCTGCTTTAAGATGAAATAGTGCATTACTGCAGAAAAGCCAAACCAGAATGGGTCTGCACAGCTCATTATTACAGAAGAAATCCAACCAACAACATAGACAGATGTTTTTCAACACTTTCTTTTCTCTTAAAAAATAGAGGGAGAGTAACAAAAATGCTTTTTTTTTTTTCCTAATAATTTTCTTCAGCATTCATGAGCTACTTGCCAATAGTTGGTGGTTGCATCAAAAGTGGAAACATTTTCATCTGAGAACTGAGAAATATTTCAGTCCTTCAATGCCTGCGTGTGGCAGGGATTTGGAAGGAGAACTGAGGCCCATCCTTCAGCAAGAGCTGCACAGCACTCAGGCCCTTTCTTGGCACCCACTGCCATCCATGTGAAGAGCCTTGTAGCACATCCTATGAGAACAGCCAAAAACCAGAGTACATTGCACTGAGCTAGTAACTGTTACATCTGGAGAGATGGGTCCTTAGCAGGTTGGGTGTGCAGAGGGTTAGATCCGTTTCTGGGACTCTTATTCAGACACATTTCACTGACACTAAATGCGACCCAACAGTTAATCTTCTTTGAATTAAGTGGCTTAATCAGATGTGAGATGGAAGATAGTACAAACTGGAAATAAAAAGAGATGGTGAGCTTCCCAAATGCAACTTTTTCTTCTCTGGAAATGAAAGTTAGCATGCTGTATCTAGTAAATCTGAATTCAAAAAGGCAGAAAGCCAATGAAATAAATTTCTAGTATTTGTCTTTCAGTCTGCTTTTTACTTTCTTGTTTTTCTCAGTGTTAATACAGTACTAGAAATATTTTACAGCTTCCTTCCTTGGCACATTCTTATTGCATGTGTTGGGTAATGCCTTGCATCTGCTCTAAGGAAACAAATGACCATAATCTTTAATGCCTGATCTCAAAGTCTCTAAGGAAAACATGAAAGCAGTTTTTTGTTAAGAATGTGAGAAATAGGTAGTAGGATCTCTATTGTTCCAGAGAGGGTGTTTCCATCACCAGAGGGGAGCTAGTCCCTTCAGTTTGTGGATGTACAGGGACACAGTCACATCCTATGACCACAAATCACTGTTGTTACTTGCAGCACTTTGCTCTAGAGGAGCAGAAGTCTAGAAGGGACCCAACAGGAATGCTGGTTTCCTTGGAAAAGATTGAGGAAGCTTAGGAAGGTGGTCTCTTGTTTTCCCTCAGTTACAGAACAGATTGTGGTACCATCACAGTATAGTCCTGTTAGCAGTTTGGTGTCTCCTACCAAATGTGGCTGTTACTTGAGACACCCGAGCTCTTCAAGAATGGAGACCTGTGCACTGGTTGACCTGCCTGGTTAACGCTGGAAAACGAGGCAAGGGAAGGAAGGGGTGGTGTGGGAGGTTGGAGGTTTTAAAGAGAGACCATACTTTGAGAAGATCAATAGTGTGAAGCCATGGAGCTGGATAAATATAGTGAGAAGGTGGTTTGCTATGGAGTTCAAGGCTTTACTCTGCTGTTTTGTCATTCTGGCCTGTCCCTGTGCTCTGGAGCATCTCGTCTTCTGCCATCAGCTAAGATTTGATCGGTAGGGAGGAGCCAGAGGACAATGAAACCTTAGATACTAGATCTGTTTTGGGGATGGGTTTTGGATTTTTACACTTAGTGCTGAGAGAGATTGGCTGGGAAAGAAGCTGCTGAGCTTGTTAGAGACCCACAGGGGAGAAAGTGCTCTATGAGTTTGAGAGTTGTTAGTTGTTTTGGCAACTGTTATTAGACATGGCCCATAATTACTTCAGTAGCTATAGAGGAGTGTAATTTGCTTTTAATTACTGTATTAGCAAATATATCAGTAGGGAAACCAGTAGGAAAAAAAAAAATTGCTGGATTTCTTTCAGTCCTCTTCTTTGCCATTCTAGGAAGGTAAAAATATTTGGACAAAAAGAAATTCTGCTCTAATGAGCCCCAGACAGACACATTCTGAGACTGAGGGGAAAATAGTTGTTCTAGATAGCAGAGAGCTGGCTACTTGCATAGTCCTACAAAGTGGAAATAATAGCCTCTTTCCATTGTAATTTTAAAATTGTAACTCGGTGCTGTTCTTCTGATGCTTTGTGATAGGTGCCAGGAGTGGAGACTGCTCTGCTCCAAGTGTGAGTCAGATAATAAAGCAATTTCTGAGCTGTAGCAGCATTGCACCTTTCCTTTTGTTTCCTCTGAGAGATACTGTAAGGCTGCATTATCAAGAATCAACCTCGCAGCCCAATATTTTATTTTTAAATCATCCTTTATAAGAATTTGTGAGTCCTGAAGGAGATGTCTTATCTCCCATCATTGGCAAGTCTCCTTGAGAATCTGAACAGAAAAATGCTGCCCGCATTTTCTTACCTTGAATCTCAAACAAAGAAAAGAAATTGGGTAGATTTCCTGACCTCTTAATCTTCTCACTGAGAAACCGCTCTAAACACTAATGAACATTAAATCGCTATTGCTCTGTTGGTGTGCGGTGCTTCAGTCAGCAGTCCTTCCAGAATCAATAACAGCGGGCACTCTACTGCAGTTTCTCTGGTGTTTATTTTTAAAGATAATACTTTCAATGCTTGGAAAAGAAAAAAAAAAAAAAGAAACGTTTCATTTGAAGGTGGCAGAGCTGGAAAAGCTCTTCAAGTTGCTTTTACAGCATGGGAAAGGGACAAACCATTTGGATCTCATTTTCGCCTCCTTGCTGCCTAGTTGGCCACTGAGCCGTGGAGGGAGCATGACTCCTGGCAGGCCAGGCTTGGCTTTTCCTGCTGGCTTCCCCCATTAGCGAAGCACAGGAGGCTGCTGTGCAAGTGCAGCTTCCCACAGGAATCACCGAAGGAAGAAACGGAGCAGCTAAAATAAGGGCAGACAGTAAATGATAAAAATCTCAGTACTTTGTTTCAAAGTGAAAATCATCCCCCAGCCTGCTGGACTGCAGTAGGCAAAATGGCTTGGTTGTTCATGCATCTCTGGCTGCAACAGCCACGTAAAGGAGAACATAATCACAGCTAAAAAAAGCTTTTCCAAGACCGTTTGCTGTGGAGCTGACTTACTTGTATACAGCTCCTGCACTCTTGCATTTCCTAACTTCCGTATACTTGATTTTACAGCCCCAGAAGTGGCCCCTCATCATGATTTTATGTGAGGTATTTATAGACCACCTTGTCTAACACTTCCAGCTGAAGTCTCTTCTTTGTCCCTCAGGAAATTGTTTTTTCCCCCTGTCTGACAAGTTTCAGCCAAATGGTTTGTCTGATTCCAAGGTGGAGTTAAGGGAAAGATGTATCATTCTGTAATGTTAAAACAAAAATTGTGATGGGACAGTCTAATGCTTCACTGGGTTTTAAACTGTAAACTACTGAGAGCGGTATAGGAAGAGGGAACCAGGAGGCAATGGCAGGGGTGAAATGTCATAGCTAGGGTGAGAGCCCTGGCAAGCTTGGTGGAGGGGAAACCCAAGCAGGGGAGGTACTAACCTGTGTCAAGTACCTGTGCTTTGTTTCACAACAGACATTTCCATCTTTCTATGTTGCTTACTTCTTTACTCAAATTACACAGATAAGGAGAGGAAGTATCTGTGGAAAAATAAAACTATGGAGGCAAAGAACCTGTGTGGCACTGGGGAGGCTTGGAAAGCAAGTGGCCTCAATCCTGATGCTTTCATTGTCATCCTGCAAGGGGGATGCTGTCAGTTTTCCTCAGAGAGGAGCCAGGAGGTTACGTGTATTCAAATTCTGTGGACCATAATAAACAAATGAAATAATTTTTGTATTCAGTGCAGGGTTTGGATGTGAGGTTTAAATAAGGCCTGCAGGCCACGTGCTGGGTGTTGCGGATAAAAAGAAGTCTTAACTGAACAAGGCAGACTCCCTGTTGAAGAAATAGTACAGGAGCTTGTAATTAAAACCCACATCCCAGTGCATACACAAAATGGCCTGCATTAAGACTGCTCGTGCATCAATAATCCTGGCATGTCCTAACTTTACAGTCCTTTATTTTACACCTAAGTATTCTTCTGTATATGAGCTATGAGGAAGATACATACAAGAACATGAAGAGGGCAGAAAAAGACCAATAGGGCAGAGAGGACACCTACATGCGTCCCCATGCATCAGGTATGAGGGTAGCAGGTCTTCAGTTCTCCTTAACCCCTTGAGCAACATATGAAGCAGACAGGAAAGTCTTTGGTTAGAACAACCAGTTCTTTACTGCTTCTTGAAAACAGTCAGAGACTTTCCCTCCATTTATTTTCCATCACTTTGATATTTCATTTACTTTTGCTTCTTCTCGCACAGACAGGTTAATTCTTAATTCTTCCAATAGACAGGTACTACTGAGCACCTTCTCCCTCACCTCACAAAGATAAGGATGTTGCTTCTGCTAAGAGAGAGATGGAAAGGCAGCATCAGGGGAGGAATCCTTTAAAAAAATCCCAAAGACCAAAACCAGGAAAGTAAACAGAAAAATGTTGGCAGAAAACCCTTTAATTAGAGTTTGTATTTCAGTTCTGCTCTGTGTCCAAGCTGTCAGAGAGAAGCTGTCTTTTTCTGGATGTCTGTTCCTTCCAGATACCCTTGAGGGATATCAGACGCTGCAGCAGGGGCAGGCCAACATCCTACAGCCTTTGAGCGTACAGCTGGCCTGAGTGGAAGAGATTTGCCCTCCCGCCCGAAATGGGTAATGGATGTCCCCAGCTGGTGCCTCTGTGGGCAAAGTAGCGAGCTGTATTTGCACGTCTGTAGATGGCTCAGACTGTTTGTGCAAGTTTGTATCCCTGGTCCTTCCAAGGAGAACCTGAAGGAACTGCAAGAATGGCAGTGAGCCTTTGGAAGGCTATGCTTAGGACGTTTTAGCAACATAGACAAAACTGGGCCAGGGCAGCGAAACTGACTTTTGTAGCAAAAGCAGTTTAATTTCAAGAGAGAGGAGCAATGCAGTGTGTGTGCTCGCATGTGACTATTTGGCACAATGAAGTTTTGCTAACAGCTATTAGGAAATGATGTGTGTGCAGTGTGCGCTGGCAGCCCAGAAGGCCAACCGTCTCCTGGGCTGTATCCAGAGAAGTGTGGCCAGCAGGTCGAGGGAGGGGATGCTGCCCCTCTACTCTGCTCTGGTGAGACCCTACCTGGAGTGCTGCGTCCAGCTGTGGAGCCCTCACTATCAGAAGGATATAGACTGGTTGGAGCGAGTCCAGAGGAGGCCACGAAGATGATCAGAGGGCTGGAGCCCCTCTCCTATGACGAAAGGCTGCAAGAACTGGGCTTGTTCAGCCTGGAGAAGAGGAGGCTCCGAGGAGACCTCATTGCAGCTTTCCAGTATCGGAAGGGGGCCTACAAGGGTACTGGGAGAGGACTATTTACAAGAGCCTGTAGTGAGAGGACAAGGGGTAATGGGTATAAATTGAAATCAGGGAGGTTTAGATTAGATATCAGGAAGAAATTCTTCACAGAGAGGGTGGTGAGGCACTAGAACAGGTTGCCCAGAGAAGCTGTGGATGCCCCAGCCCTGGATGTCTTCAAGGCCAGGCTGGATGAGGCTTTGAGCAACCTGGTCTAGTGCAAGGTGTCCCTGCCCATGCAGGGGGGTTGGAACTAGATGATCTTTAAGGTCCCTTCCAACCCAAACCATTCTATGATTCTATGATCTGTCAAGCTTGAAGTTTGGCTTTAAATTCATATTTAGGCACCTATTTAAATACCCTGATATTGAGGGGGGGAGGGGGGAGGAAAGATGCTTCAGTTAAAGCCTAATAGTTGTGAAAATTATGTTTCTCCTGACCACATCTATATTGCTGGGGCCTGGATTCTTCATTAAAATTTTTTTTTAAATTCTCTTTCTGTATATACAGATGGTATTGAAGTATTAAATAACTGTGTACAAGGAGTGGAGATAAAACCCTTGTCTCATTTATTGCTGGCAAAACAAATCATTGTGTGTCAGTAAGAAAATTTCAAAGATCTTTCAGGGCTTCATCTTGTGAGCTGTGTATATTGGTGGAAAGCTAAACAATGTGCTGACTCAAAGGGCTCAGGATCATGTTCACAAAAACTCTGTCATCACAGACACCGATGTTCATAGATAGGGATCTGGGAAAGAGATGAAAAATAATTTCCCCAAGGCAGTGCTGTGAGAAAGGGGCATTGGAAGGAATGTCACATCCTGGGAACATAGGGGCCATTTCAATGGCCTGGACATACCCATTACTGGTAAGTTGCTGCTTTGATGACGATATTTCTTATAAATGATAGGATATTTTCCTCTGCAGATATCTGTGATCCCAAGCTCAAGCCAAAAACATTCCTGTCTTGTGGCTAGTTACACCACTTATCAAGATGTTACAGAAAGAATAATAGCAAAAATGACAAACAAGTGAACAGTGAGAAACATATCTCGGTGTTCTAGTGACTGAAAACAGATTTGGTATTGAACAGCTGCAAGAGAAAATGTATGACACATCTGCCTCTGCAGCCAATTTCAAGGAAAGGGAGGGTCATTAAGCATGAACAATGTCAAGTAACAGCCTCCCACCTCTCCTGAAAGCCTGCTGGTATATGTGACCCTGTAGTAATGGCCATTTCCCGTTTTCTTAGGTAGACCACTCTATAAGGACTTCAGAGTAACTCGCATATAAGATTTTACTGCTCTGCATCACTTTTCACTTGGAAATTTGTATCCAAATAGTGCTGGTTTCCTGTTATTCTTTCCTTGTAGCACCTTATCAAACAGAAGGAATTTATGCTGTTCCTGAGGGCAATCTGTTGAACTGAATCATTCCTTATGGGTTTTCATTGTGAGCAACGCACCATTTTCCAGCTTTATTGTCAATGGTGAATGAACATAATCTAAATCCAGTTTTGTGAATGCCTGCTCACCTGGTATAGGTATATTATCTGTGCATAATAAAGGGTCTTTTACCCTTTAAAGAATGAGATCAATCTTTAGTTTAAAAACATCACAAGTACCTGATATACCCAGATGGACCTACTTGTTCTGTTGGATGATTTAATCATTAATTTTATAAATCCATTTTATTTGTGCCTTTTATTAGCATGGAGAACAGAACCCCTTCTTGATGAGATACTCATTCCTCTTGTGCTTTTGACTGAATTATTTAAAATTAAGTTGCTCAGTGCAGTAATGTTTCAACACTGCTTTATATTCAGGTCTTCCACTCTTATTCCAGATTGTACTATCCATTCCCATTGTTGCATTCTCAATCATCACAGTGACTTTCCCAGCTTAAGAATATGAAAAAGTGAAGGTTTGCTAGCACATATTTCTGAGCAGCTTGAATATCTCAGGCCCTGACCTAAGGCATTGCTCAGAAGCCATGAAGCTCTTCCTTTATCATTAGTTGCAATATTAACATAATAAATGCCCTAGTCTTTCAGTCTGATTTACATTATTTAATTTGACCAAGAAAACTCTATCCTGTCCAGACTTATAATGACCATGTAATTATGTGCAATAGAATAAAAGACAACTTCAAAAAAATTACTGGTTACTGTAGTTTCTTCACTAATCACTTAGAAAAGTGGTAACACATGTTTAAGTATTGTCCTCATTGCCAATTTAGAGCATCATTAGGTTTTACTGGGAGAATCTTATGCTAATTTTTGTTCTTATGCTCCGTGAGCTTAGATAGGGCTGCTTTTTTGAAATTACTCTCTACTTCTGTGCATCTTAATTTTTATTGTTCATCTTCAGATGCTTGGCCTTTGAGTGTGAAAAGATCAAAGTATCTAAAATGCAGGACATGGTGGTCAGGGTCTCTGCAAATTACCTTCTTAAAATAGGGCATGACAAATTTTCTTTGAGTGTATAATTTTGCCACTAAAAAAATGCAATTTTCCTTGACTTAAAACTGTCTGTGTCCTTGGCTCCACTTAACCATCTATATTTTAGCAAGGCAAATGGTGATTTGCACATTTGCCTGGGTCATAAGGGACCCCTCTTCTGTCTAAGCAAATGTGAACCCCAAACTCCAGGGCCAGTGGCTTGGCTAGCCGGTTAATGCCAGCCAAGGGAGGAGATGAGGGTGTAGGAGTAGAGGTGCTCAGGGAGTGCTGCTGAACACCAATGCTGTCTGATGCAGTGCTGTCCCATCTGTGGCACTCCTCAGTCTGGAAACCTCTGGAAATGCAAACAGCACAAGATAGAAAAATGCTGTATTTTGTCTTGATTTTCATACATTATCTTCTAATGCTGCTTTCATTACATAACATCTGATGGATTGTGGCAATTGCTTATAGAAAATCCATTCAGTGGCTGCTAAGTATTTTTAGAATAATCTAAAGTGTTTCCTTCATACAAGGCAAAATTTTGTTTCCTTTTTTAGGTTTTTATTTTGCACTCTAAATGTGAAATGGAAGATAAATAGGAAATGTGAATCATTGTGTAAACATGTAAATTGCAGACAGTTCCATTTGCCATTTTCTGCACAGTATTCACATCCAATTTGCATTATATGCTGTATCAATTCACTAATAGTTCATCCTTATAGACTACCATTTTAGCAAATGTACTTAGTACTTTAGTACTTAAGAGCGGAAGAAAAAGGCTTGTGCTTTTAAACTAACTTCTATTTTCTGATTTATTTATCAGCCTTAACCTCACATAAATCATTGTTGTTGTGGGCTTTTTTTGTTCCCTGAAATGCCTTTTAAAATTCATAAGCTCATTAAAAAATTAATAGGTAGTGATTGCTGCCTTTCATTCTGTCTTTTATAAAACATTTTAAAGTGAATATAGTATTTGAATTGCAAACTCAGTTCTTGCCTGCATTCGTGGAACAATCATGGTGGTAGACGCAGAATGATCACAATTTTTCATCAAAGTACTTTAACCCCAGCCCTGTCGACTCTTCTCCCAGATAACACAGTAGGGCAATCTCTATGATTAATTAGGCAATGTTTATCAAACTGCATGAAGATGAAAGGCTTTGGAAAACTGTATGGTGTTAAATGTTATTAAAGCCAAACAAATATTTTCTTCTAACCTTATCTGTATGTGTTTAGTAGTGTCAGAAATCTTTGGTTCCCCCACAACACAGAGAAATGTCCGGACCGAACATAATAGCTCCCCTTGCTCACACTAAGAAATGAAAAAATAGATATTAGATACTGCCTACAAAGGTTTTTGACTTGATCTTGGTCCTAAATATGAGAATGAGAAGAGTTGTTCATGAGTATGACAAAAGTGCTGGAAAACCCAGGGATCCCTCTTGGTCATAGCTTAAGATCTGCAGGAATTACAATACAATACTACACAGGAATTACAATACAATACTACACATTTGAGGTGGTAAATGTCTTGCTCCTTTTTTGCTAAGAACTGAGATCACTAAATAATAAAAAATAATTTTTTAACATTATGGATCTAAAATGACAAGAAGTTGGCAAGGACCTCAAAATGTTTCTTTCAGAATCTTACAATCTGGATATGTTATTTATTGTTGACCTGTTTCCTTTACATATCCTCTGTGGTGGGAAATGTGCCTGTGCAGTCCTTATGCTCTTGACCGGGGAGTGGGGAGAGCTGGGCAGGGAAGACAAGAAGGGAGGGAATCAGAAGGAAGAAATTCTCTTTTTCTACTCTACATATGTAGCAAATACCATTTCTCATTCTTTTACTCATGATGAATATCCTTTAACAATGAGTAAATGTTTTTATCAAAAAAGCATGAAGGTTTTGATTTAAAAACTGCTAACTGAAAGTATTTGACTAAAAACTGTTAGTATTTCTACTTTGATAAATATATTAAGAATGATTATGACTTAGGTGGTTTTTGGTTTTGTTTTTTTTTTAATTCTCACAAAAGAGCATTTTCTCATGGAAATTTCTACTTGACAAAAATAAGCTTTGTCACAGTAATTTTTTTTTCTTTTGACCACAGCTGTTATGAAAATGTATCATTCAAAAGAGAACTTAGGTCTTAGGCTTTCCAAAGAGCTAATTGCTATCACAAAGCATCCCTGTCCATCCCATGTGGAGGTGAATAATCCGTTTCAGGTAAGCAATTCTGTTGTGACCATTCAGTGATGGTCAAACCAGCTGACAGATGGCTGCAGGCTTTGGAAAAGGGTTTCACCAAACCAGGATGTGGCCACTGGGTTACTGCAGTGGTATAACTCAGGGTGGTCTCCCTGCACCTCCCTGTGTAATGCACATTTGCCTCATAGATTTTTGTCTTCTTCATGTCTGTACAGACTCAGCATCGAAGGCCTCATCACACATCGTGAGTCTGACAGCAGGAAAATCTCTGTTACTTGCTGGTGCCAAAGTGAGATATTGTTTAGCCTGTATGACGCTGATGGGGAAATTAAAGGGTAGCAGATTAATGTGTCTCATTCATAATCGCTTTAAAGTATACTTGAAAATACAAATTAAAGGACAAGTTCTGAAGGTTACTGAGCATGCACAGTGCCCATGGAAGTCACTGGGAACTGCAGCTGTTGTAGAGCCCCTAAGAGCTGACCCAAAAAAAGTACAAATGTCAAGCAAATCAATTGAAAGTCTTGGGGCCCTAACTGCATTACACATGAGTCTAATTGTGTTTATCAGCAGAGTGGTGCTACATCTATTTTGTTGTTGATTTAGGAAATCCAACTTTTCATTGACTCAACAGCAGCTTTGAATGCCCCAAGCACCTAAATAAATCTAATCACAGGAAATCCTTCCCCTCCATCATTTCACTTGCATTAATCCTCGTTAAAGTACCATCTCATCAGCAGAGACTGAAGCAAGAGTATCTTGCTTCTTGCCGGTAGCAGAGAGGAAATCACACACCAGGGAATGAGACATCCTTTCCATAGTGCATCCTTCATGTGTACTTTATCTTCTTCACTGCAAGACACTAACACTGATGAGCCCTGTGGGTCCTAAAGATTCAAACACAATGGCACAATATGAAGATTAAGCCTACAAAAAAATTGGATTTCACTTCCTGTAACACTGAAAAGAGTTGATTTTTTCCATTAAAGAAAATTTTCTGTTAGAGTGTTTTCCATTAAAAATTGCTTCCTGTGGAAAACTGTGTTTCTGATTAAAAGAGCATTTTCACAGC
>NW_010266120.1:66645-146573 GCF_000690775.1 Eurypyga helias
AGGAAAGGAATGTGTTTTTCATTAAAACTTCCAAGCCCCAGGTTTAAAAGCCTCAGGTAAAAACTCGGTGTTTCAATTCCTCTATCTTTTATTGCAAAATTAACAGTTTTGGCAGGAATTTCCTTCTCTGTTTTTTTTTATGCAAACTGCATATCAGGGCCTGTAAGGCACCTGTAGGCTGTGATTATCCTGAGTCTCAGATGGGACTTCCAACCACACAACCCCTGCCCACACCCTGGGGCTCCATTTAAGCTCAGACCCAGCAAGTACCTAGACCCGGCCCGAGTTCTATCAGAAATATGTTTGTGCTTATTCTTGTCTGCTGCTCTCATGGTTTATGGGTTGTTTTTTACTGTGTGATTTCTAAAGCCATGCTGTCTCCAAGCTTTGTCTGCCTTCCTCCTTCTGTCCATCCTTCTAGGATAGACCTTGGGTCTATGTTGGAGTCCTGTCCCCTCCTGCCTCTGACAGGACTTTGGATGTTATTCATCACCATGCCTTCTCTGGGAGCATCAATGGGACTTGCCAACATCCTGGCACTGTTCAGATCCTGCAGGAGGACATCCTGTTGGTAAGGTCCCCACTGTGTCGGGGTCCCTCTTGTTTCTGAGCTCATCCCTGCTCTTGGAAGAGCCCAGATCTTGCTGGGCTCCGCTGTTGCAGTGGTTGTGAAATAGACCTTGTCACTTGGATACCAGAGACAAACTATTATCTTCCCTTGGTTTAAATTACATACTTTTGGTATAGTATATCTTGGAGGACAGAGTGAGTGTGTCATGCACAAGATTCAGATTCTGCTACTGAGAATGAGCTAAGCTTGAATTAGGGACCAACAGCTGCAAAGGGGAAACAGCACTCCCCCAGTTTCTAATGAGCCTCCTTTGCTGGGGATGTGATGTCTCAAGCCTGTTCACATCTGTGTTTGAGCACAAAATCTTCTCTAAGTTGTACATTTAGGGTCACTGTTCTTGATAATGTCAGCTTTTAGCTGAGCCTGTGAATGGTGCAGAATGAAAGAGGCAAATATAAATGTTGGCCTTCAAGGACTGTATAACAGAGCCCCTGGTTGGCATTCTTAGATGCCATATTTGCTGTATTATTATGCTTCTTGTGGTGCTAAAGCACTTCTTTCCAGTGCTTTGAAACTGTCTTTGATCAACACATTCTTGGATCTTCCACACGTATGCTTTCTCCATGTGGGTTAATATGTGGAAGTTTTTCAAGGTGGTTAAATTCAATATCTGTTTTGATGATGTTAACAAGGCAGCTTCAGGAACAGACAGAACAATTGGAATTCTAACTATCATGTTCCCTCCAAGACTCACTACTGTGTGTAAAAGTATTGTGCTATGACAGTAAAAAGGGCCATTAGGCTTTTGCAATAGAGAGAGAGAAGTCAAGACAAAAGGAGATGAACAAATTAATTAAACCTAACAAACAAGCTGGAGACTCCTGGTTACTGAGTAATTAATTTATAATTAATAATTAAAACAGGCTAAATGATTGATACTCTGAGATCACCCTAGTAAATAGTCAGTAATTTATTTTCTATTACTTATTTTTATTGGACCAGCAGGTCAATGACCTTTTCTGACAGTATCTGGGCAAACAGCAACACTACACAACCTGTTCTTTAAATTAAAAGCAATGCCTGTTTTAGCAATTTCCTCTGGCAGGAAAGCAAGCATATCTCGTTGCTCCATTCTTTTTACTGAAAAGGCACTATCAAGCTTCGAATCCCCATTTGAATTTTTAGTCTGGTTTCCTAAGGAAATGAAGCTTATACTATAACACTGACTTTGTCTGTCAGGTCCTCCTCAATAACATTTAAACTGTTTGATCAAGTGCGAGTAAACTTGAAAGTGGATGGAAAAGTGCCAGACCTATGTTCTAAAAAACTTTCTCAAGAGTAGAATCCAGATGAAAGAAAGAAATGCAATTAGTGCTCACACTGATGCAATGCGGTAAACTTGGCTGCTGTGCAGTTGTTTGGCATCTGTGGGCTGGCCAACCAGCCTGTGAGCACCAGCAGGACCGTCAGCACACATGTAAGCTTTCTCTTGTCTTGCGTAATGCACGCCTCGAGCCCTGCGGACAAAGCTGGAATAATTCCGAGAGGGAGCTGGAGAGAATGGCCAAGGTGAGAAATCCACAGGAAAACTCCCTTTATTAGGTGTGCTTCTCATGAAAAGATTTGTTCTTTTAGGGTATAAAACCAAGTTAAGGTGGGGGTAAGCACATCCATATGCACTGTCTCTGGCCAATATATCAGATATATTCTATTCACTGATCATTTGAAAATCAAAGTGCAAAGAAATAGTAGCATGAAGTGTCCTAGTGCATAAATTCCATGTCTGATTTTTGGTACAAAAATGTCCAAAAGCTATAGTTCTATCAGAAGGACTTAAGGATATGTTGCAAATTCTATGAATCAGTATACTTGGAGACTGGATTTTCCAATCTGATTGGGATTATTGCTGTGTCAATTTCAACTATGAATGTTGATAAATAAATACTTTGACTATATGACCAATATGAATAATTTTGCTCTTTTATCTTGATCTTCCATATAACCCAGAAAACTTTCTTGAAGTAATTCTTACTTGGAACTTTGTTAAAGGGGGGAAAAGATCCACTATTTATTTAAACATCACAATCATATACCACCACCTTTTCTAAGATGTGATTAAAAGAGGTGGTGGCAAATAATCTTTTTTTTTTTTCCCCAAGCTGTTTAAATTTTGAGTTCATGAAGTTTGCTGTGCTAGTCATTGGATCTTGTACTTGGATTTATTACCATTAGTATTGCCTTGAACCCTCTGTGTATGGAATTCTGGTCTGACGGTAACATGTTTTACCCTTGTCCTTGATACACTCATTAAGAAAAAGTTCTGGTAGTCCTTTTGTTGCTCACTACCCAATTCTCTGTTTCTTAACATAATTTCTGAAATGGGAGTACAGAAAAGGACAAGCTATTCTGATAATGATCATAGAAGACCGTGCTAGTTTTAGTTGGGATAGATCTAAACAACAACAAAGAGTCAAACAGCGGGTACCTTTCTACATGCACTAACGGTTCACTCATTTCTGTGTCAACATAACTCTTGTCCACCCTATTGCACTTGAAATTTATGTGTTGTGGAGTGTCTGTTATGATTTCCTTCCTCTGCCATGTTCAGTATTGCTATTTTTCATGGGACTCTCAGAAATCCTAGTCTTTTCTCTTTCCTAGATATGTGACTATACATTGGTTATCTGCCTGTGCTTACACTACCTGTTGGTCAAGACTGTTTAGTGTCAGTGGCCTTTTCTCTGACAGATACCCTTATTTTATCTTTGGTGTCATCTGGAGTACCAATTTTCCTTTGTTTTTCCTTAGGATATTGATAAATATGCTAAAAAGGTCCAGGGTAAGGAATGAAATTCTTTAGAGCCTCATGAAAGAATGCTTGGTGATCTCTCACATACTGTTATATTTACAGAACTGGTTATCCAGTATCATCAACTGCTTTGCAGAAGTGTTAGTATACTGCATTGATGCTATTACTTTCATTTGCCAATGTTGTAATTTTGTCAGTGATGTAAAGTTAGGCTGATGGCATCTTTTGTCTAGAATGATATTCCTACCTAAGTAATATTTAGATGTTTTCCTCCATTATTGCCTTAATAAACGAGACCTGCCACAACTTCCGTTGTACCTACTCAGGTGATGTTTAAAACATTGAAAAGCTGGACTGTGAGATGAAAGTTTAAACTTTTACTTGGATTTCAGTTATGAAAATATGTATTAACACATACTGGTATTTTTAAGAGCTCCAACAGTGGAAAAGCTAAGACTTCTACTGCAAAACTGTTGGAGACAAAAGCTAGGTGGTGGTGGTGTTTTATTTCGTTACAACATGATCCCCAATGTCTCTTCTTCTTGCTTACCAAATGTCTGTCGTCAGGTCCCAGTGTTCTGGACTTGTAACTTAACATATTTTCAGTATTCTTCAGGTCTGTGGCTTAAGTCTTTTGTATAGGACACCTACTTTATATCAACTGTTTCTTAAATAATTCCCTTGTGGATCAGTGTCTACCAAAACCACTACAAATACCTGTAGTTTCACGGGTGCTGAGGTGGAGCTGTTTCCAGCTGTCCAAACTCTTTGGTCTGTATTTATGAATCCAGTTTTTCTATCATCTGTGTTGAAAGCTTCTGGGCTTTGTATGGAGTTTCAAAACAACTCACAGGTGCACACAAGCACAAACATGAGTTCACTATACTATCTCTGACAGCTATTCTAGCCATGCCGTTGAAACCAAATAACAAGGAGTAGATTAGACAAGGAACAAAACCACAAAGAGTTTGGTGTCTAGCATTCTCCACATGTCCCTTTATTCTCAGTTTAAACTGAGGTAAAACTGCTCAAATATATTGGTGCACAATGCACTCAACCCAGTGGAGTCTCTTAACTCTTTAGCCATGAAGAGCTAGTGAACAGCAGTGTGTGACAAGTGTATAACATCTTCATATTAAGACAGCTGGTTAAGTCTTTATTGCTGAAACTCTGGGTTTCAAGCAGAACAGATTCCCACTCTGTTCCTACATTCATAGTTATGCTCTCTTCTGAAAGCACCTGCATAGTGGAAAAGCAATTTAATCTAGTGCTGCCACCCAGCCACTACTTCTTATTTAATAAAGTCCTTTAAAGAAGGTTTTTAGATATGGCTCAGAGACCACAGTGTTTGAAGAGGTTTCTTTTGTATTTGGCTGGCTAAGGAATGAGTAAAACTGGGGGTAAATTTCCAGGTGTAAATCACTGAATTTATTTCAACAATATAATTGGGCTGGGAAAAGAAAAACCATGAATTCTGGTGTGACAGTTATTCTGCCCATTTAGGAACTAAGGCAGGAATTATGCTTTTGCTCTGAGGCAGAGTTTCACAAACAAAGTGATACTTAACTGCTTCACCTGACCTTCATAACCTCTTGGTATTCCTTCCTCCATGCGTGATTTAAATTGTTCAAATTAAATTCAAACATCATAAATTCTAAGCCAATTTTGGAAAAAAAAAAATGTTGCCTGAAATATCTAGTACTCATTGCAGCAGAGGATGTAGACACACAGAGTGGTATTTAGCTAAAGGGCATCAAAGAACACAGTCTTATTTCAAAAGTATTTCCCTAAAAGATAAGATACGAAGTCTTTGGGAAGCACTGAATGAGCAAAAACAAGATGAAAAAAGAAATGCAACAGCATACTTCTAAAAGGCAGCAAAACATTGCAGATGTTAATAGGCAGCATTTAAAAGAATGTGACTTATTAATGTTATTATTATGCATATTTTCTTACCTTGACAGTTTCATTGTTGTCTTTTCAGTGCATTGACCTACGATTTCAAATATCATTAAGATTTTCATGGTAAATTAAGTTCTGATTATATTTAGTCTGTTCAGGGCAATAGAGGCTAGCAGACACAGCAGACATGCCAAAAGGCTATGGGTTGTATAATCCCTTTTTGTGTTTGTAATATAAATAACCAAAGTCATGTTAGCTATAGAAGATGTTGAGAATGTTTTTGTTCTCAGTAATAAGGAGCAAGACTTACTCTCCTTGTAATTTTATTGCCCTGATAGTGTTTTGTTAAGTGTGATTAGAGCAATCTTTTGATGTGTTAACATGCCAAGCACACTGAAATTCCTCTATATAAATAGCCATTCATCTCCCAGCAAAGCAGAATTTGAGAATCCTCTGTAATTATGTCGTGGGAACAGAAGGAATTTTTTGATACACAGTGATAAAAGCAAGGTACTTCTTGTGCTTCACTGTCCTGTTCTTCCTTGAAAAAATCTAACTCATCCTAACACCTTTCTGCACCAAACTTATGAGGCATCTTTTTTCCCAGTTGCATGAGACCTGAAAATGGTTTCCCTGTGAGCAACCCTGGGAATTAGCCACACCTTTAAAACAGCATGGCAAGGCTGGAATCTGCTCCAGTGCATGCTGGTGGAGATTGGCACTTACAGGAGTGTTACTGCAATTATTTTCTACATTCCCATTGAACATCCATACCTCTTGAGCAGTAAATAACATGTCAATAGGAAAAAAATATTTCCCTGCAGTCTGCTGCATCAAAGCTCATTTTTGTCTCCTGAAACACTTAAAGATTTAAGTCACCTTTTATTTCTGAAAGGGACCGAAGTGCTCTTTATTCCAAAAGGTTTCAGCAGGGTTGGTTTAAAACCAAAAGCAATTGGTTCTGACAGCTGAGCCCTTCCCAGGGTTATGTCCCTTCTGAGATATGCACATCCTGTCCTGTGCAAATCTTCCCAGAGGAATTTGTTATATTGAACAAAGTATAGATGCAGAAAAGAGACAAATCCCATATTTAGGTAATGGATTTAATTATGTGGACTACATTTTCAAAGGCCATTCAGTTTTCTTATAAATTTAATTCTGTTCTGCCTGTTCAGTGTTTGAAATGCAAATCTCCATCCCCTGACTGCACTACACACACACACATATACACACACATGCATACATGCTTGTAGTGAAATGTACAGATGCTCAGCAAGTAAACTCATATGGGTACATAGCTAATTGCATATTAACTTGACATACAGCTGGAGATTAGTTTTGATGAAGTGTCCTTGAACATTTGCAAAAGGGAATTCTTCATGTGAATTTTGTCATGATTAGCTCAAAAGAGATACAAAACTGACTTTTATAGAAAAAAGGGATAATTTAGGAATTTTGGTTTGTCTTTCACAAGTTAGAGTGAATTGAACAGAATGCATTCATTCTTGTATTTATTTTACATTATTACAAATATAGTCACAATTTGTGGCCCTTTACTTTGCACCTTAGACTTGCTGACTTTATTGAGACTTGTCAGTTTTCCTTGAGTAGCTGTTTTAAGTAGATAGTTGTCCCTTTTGATATGGGGGGGAAATTAGGGTGGTCTATTTAAAATTCAGTACTGCAGTTGGAAGGAACGAACGAGTTACTTTCAGCAAAGTCAGGAGACTTGTACATGCCCTGCATTTTCATCTCTACAAACAAGATTTGCTGCTGTTAAAAGTGGTGACACCTACACTTTCTGCCAGTTAGTTGCCTCCTTAAGACAACAGAAGTGATTGGAATTTTCTTTTTATTTCATGTTGTGTGGGTTCATTATCATTCATTTTCTCATGAGGACTGGACTGGCAGTCATAACCTTTCGGGAGCATTAAATATCTGCGTGTGAGCTCAGCTGCTTATTGTCAGGGTACATTCATATAGTCAAAGTCAGTATCAGAAGACAGTAAATAGAAGACTGGGAGTTTTCACTGCTTTAAGTCCTTTGTTTTCCTGTTTGCGTAAAGTTCAGAATTTTTTTTTTTTTAGGCTCAGATTTTAGATTTTATATATGTTCTTTATATTTTGGCGTGTGTTGATTCAAGAGCTCTCCCACAGCAATTGCGTAAATGTTTTCTTGTAAAGGATGATAGTAGATTGGCCTAAAGAAGTCTTCAGATAAAAAAGTCAGAAGTGGAAGAATTGCTGCCTATAGTAACTTTCTGTTGCAGGTTACTTGAGGACAACCCTGTCCATGGGGATAAAATAAGGTGAAACAAAGAACTCCGTCTAGAGTAGTAGTCATAAGCAGATTTCAGTGTTTCTCCAATACTTCTACTTTTGGGCCAATGGATTAATTTTATATAGATATAGGTATAGATATATGGATGTTTCAGACCTTGGCAGCATCCAACAATTTTTTGAAAGCAAATCGTGTTGATGTTTTTATTCATTTTGTAATATGGGGAATTTTGTACCATGGAACAGGGAAGCATTTGGCCAGAATGAAGATGTACCATTTGTATGTATGTCTACTTCTAATCTTCAAATTCATCCTGAGGAATGACTGTGTGCAATAATTGTCAAAATTATCTTAAAAATAGGAAATTATGATTTTGTTGGAGATTCAGTACTGTTGAATCACTAGTGTAATCAATATGTGTGTAAAGTTGTTCAAGATGATGAATCCAATAAACTTTTATCACCTTGTCAGACAGCATCTCTTTTGCTTCTTTTAAAAATCCCTTGATGTCTGAAAGGTTATACATTAGCTGGATACTCAAGGTTTGTCTCTGTGCCCATAGATGTTATTGATGCACTCAAAAAATTATTTTATGATGAGAAGTTAGTTTTCCTTGTAGTTATGTTTATTGGGAAGTAGACTAGCTCTGTCAGATGTGGGAATTCCATTTTTTACGAGGGTATGTTTAAAGCTAGTCCTGCCACTATTTCCCACTGTGAAGTATGAGTTTTGTTGTGAATAAGTAGGAAAATATCAACTAACCAAAAAAAATCTCCTTCTTAAAAGAGGGTGACTTTCTGCTCTCACCCCAGTGCTGTATGAAGAGGTACCTCAATCTACAGCTTCTAAAGACATCTTGATTTTTCTCTTGTTCTCAGACCAGCTAGCCCAGAATAGCCTGTTTCTCTACTATTAAATTCTCTTCGTCTCCCAGAAAGAAATCTGCAGTCTCCTCACTGGGGATGTTCTTGGGCCTGTGTTGATTCCTGCTCCATGACCGGTAGTTGCTTAGAAGAGTGCTTTGCCTGGGGCCAAAATCATGCCCCAGATTTTTCTCAGAGTATGAGCCATTGAGTTCTAAAGCATGGAATAATTCCTTGGCACCCTTCAATTTGCCAAGAAGGATGTAAATTTGGACATGTCACTTCCAATTCCAGGGCAGCTCTACGTTGTGAAATATGGAAGTAGTGAAATGTGTGCTTTTTGTACAAGAACTGCTCAACAAGTACTTTGTAGGTTTTCACCATTCTCCTTTCCTGTCATCTTAAGTTGCCTAAACAGCTGTACAAAGGGGAGTCTGGCTGGGTCATCATTCAAATATGACTCCTAACTCAAGTCAGGCAGATTCAACCAAAGTGGACATAAATCACAAAGACTTAAGAAATCTGTCAGCTGATGGGAAAACGGAGAGGGCAGAATATGCAAATTTAACAAAAAATTCAGAAACTCCAAATCTGTAACAGTCAGTAATGCTTTTGTGTCATTATTGTAAACAGTTTCTCTAGGATGCAGTGTTGTCCTTGATCAAAATTTCACAACAAATTACAGTGCAGATGGAGTGTTTTGATCAGAAACACTCACAGCAATAGAAACTGACATTGAACATATTGCTCTTCCTTTACAATCACTGTCAGAGATGAAAAATGTCCAGATTTGTGTGATCTACAATACCTATTATTAAAACAATTCCAACAATGAAATCTTGTGGATATGTAAAGTGTCATAACTTTTTTTAGTTGAACTGAGTATCCTTCTACAATGATTTACCCTGTCCTTTGTGGCTTGCTACTTGTCCGTTCTACATTAATAGGTGCAGAATATCCTTTCGTGCTGCTGTAAAGATGGTGAACCTTATCTTTAGAGGAAAAGAGCCTGATGAGGCAGTTATACAAAATTAGCTTCAGTTTGTCATCACCCACATCATCACAAACAGCATAAATGCTAGCATAACTTACAAAGGTATACACATGTTCAGTAAATGGACTGGGAAAGAAACAAATAAAAAGTCAGCTCTGAAAATGGAAGAATTGGAAACCTAGGCCAACCTCACACAGGAAAAAGAAAGGAGAGTATGTTAACAAGTCTACAAGGTCATTTACATCTACTCTGTAGCAGTTGCTAATGCTTTAGGGCCATTACTGTGTATTGCTTCCCCAGGACAACTTGATGTCTTTGATCAGACCTTTGGGAAAAGTTAGTTACATATGTAGTGTTTTGACAAAGAAGCAAACACTGATAAAAATTGACACATGCATATTGTATTTATGGCATTTTCCTGTTCTCTACCTCAAACATGGATCGATTTCTCATGTAAGCAATCATCAGGAAAAAAAATATAGAAGGAATCAATGCTGCTAACAATTGCTGGTGTGCTCACTTGTCTCCACTCTGAAACTAACTTGAAAGGACTTGAATCCCCCAAATTCATGTACGCTTCTGAACACTTAGCTTGAGAGACACAAGGCTATGTAAGCTTGAGCTGGCCAAGCTAAATAGGGCCAGCAAATTATTTAAGTGAGCCCATTTGATCAGCTACTGTCATTGCTGCTCCATGGAACGGTGTAAAATGTACCACATGTCTCTCACAGTGGATACATCTCATCTAAAGGTAGTCACCTGGCTGGCAGGAGTGTCCAGCCTAAGCTAGTGTTTGAGGTTAGATGTCTAATGTTTAGTTGGCTAGATTTAAGCGAGATGATTCCACTCCTGGCGTTTTCCTGCATGTTTTTCCTTTTCTAGCCTTCCAGAAAGGATAGATAACGTCTCCTGAGGAAGTATCTGTATTGTCGATATTCTACATCTGTTATGTTTGTTGTAGGTGGGTCGGTGAAATAATATAGTATGATGAAATCCCTGTTCCTGAGGTTTTATATCACTGTCAGATTTCATTCATAAGACTTGACACTTTCGAATTAATCTACTCGTCCATATGGGAATTCTCACAAGTGTGATTAAAGTTCCATTTTTTTGTGCCTGTTATAATCCTATCTTGCATCACTCACATCCCTGTATTTCCAATATTGAGACTGTAATGCTATGCAGTACATGCTCCCTGGGGTTCAAGTACAGTAGAAGATCTGCTTAGACGTAAAATATGAGGGGGATATAAATAAATGAGATCAGAGAAAAGTGCAAAATCTTGGCTTCAAAGAAAGTTCAAAGAATATAAGAATGTGCAGGGAATAGGAAGAATGATTAAATCATTAGTGCCACCGAGAAAATGAGCCATCTCCTGTGTTGGGGCTGTGAATCAACCTTAGCCTTCAGTGAGCCTTAAACGCATAATGACAATCCAAACTTTCAATATCATTAGAATATCATGGAAATAAGAGTTAGCTGTTGTTATGTATGCAATTTCTAAGCAACACATAACTAAGGCTAAAAACACCAAATGGAAAAAAGTTGAGAAATGCAAAATTGAAATTCCCAGACTAACAATACACACACAACCTCTGTTGACTGTACTTACAGTTTCTCTCATTTAAATTTATTTTACCCTTGTTCTTAAGAATTATTTAATGTATTTCTGAGACCGATTGTCTGTCATAAATCATACAGACTGATCCAAAGAAGAAAAGTTAATAGCACTGTTAGATGGGTTACCTCTTCCTTTTCCAAGCTTCTCCCTCTAAGAAGTGGAATCTTACCTCACGGAATCTTACATTTTTATGAATTCAAGCAGAGTAGGCTGGCAATTGATAAAGACAGAAGGAAAGATAAATTAAATATTTTGAAGTCATTTTGTTGTTTAGGAAATACAGCCAAGACTTTGGAAATTCTGTAAAAACCCTCACTCTTAAGGGTATGGGTGGCTCTCTGCATCAAAAAAAACACCCTTCCCTGACCTCCATCTTTTTGTGACTGATATCTATCAGGAGTAAGCTTTTTTATTTTTATGAGATGCTTTCTTGTTTAGTGGAAGAGGATCAGAGGTTAAAAGTTTCTTTATACACTTGAGTTTTGCGTTTTTTTTTCCCCCAACATTTGTGACAAGGTATTATATATTGTGTACAGGATAGATCCTTCAAGGTAGAAATGGGAAGCTCTGCCAGCAAATAATTAATGTGTAGAATCATATAATTTCGTATCATCAGGCATGGAAATGCAGGTTGGATGGTAGCAAGAGATTTGTGGCATAGATAAATTATGGCTGTCTTTGTAGGGGATAACTCCTATTTGGAGTATTGTGATATCTATTGTATTTAAAATGTGTAAGTATGGACAGAAACCCAGTTAATATGAAAGAGAACAAGAGAAAATCTAAGGTAGGCGCAGAAAGAGCAGCTTTTCTCCTGGTACTGTCGATTCTTTTTCTGCTTGTTGTTTCCATTTGTGAATGTCTGACAGAAACAAACTCTTACAGCTGGGGTTTTTTTGGGTTCCACTTAATGAAGAAAGCCATCCTTTGAACTCTGCACAATACACCAGGTCTGACCCCTTTATTTCCCAGTAGAATAGTGGCTACAGACAAGTTGCCCCTTTGTAGCCCGGTCAATGTTGCAACAGAAAGGGCCAAAAAGAAGGCACAGATAATCTCCCTCTGCAGCAATCCTGAGCCCTGAAAGTGAGTGAAAGAGCACAAAGAGTGAAAGACAAACATACAGTATTTGCTCCAGCAATCCCTGGTGCACTGTACATTTATAAGTACTACATGGTAGCCTGGAGCTTTGATATGCCAGACAGCAAAACAGTCATGCTCAGCTTGCAAACCTCCAGACGATAGGAAAATAATTCCTCTGGCATCAAACAGGGATGTCAGAATATCTGTCGCTGAAAACTAAAGCGGAGATGATTTAAAATAGCAGATTTCTTTTTATCTGGCTAAATTCTTATATCATTCAATGAGCACTGGACAGAAATAGTTACACAATTGCCCCATCAACAAGAGGAAAGTATTTTCCTTTGTTTTTTATTATGTAAAGCAAATATTAGTAGAGTTAATAAAATCCAACTCATTTAAATACTGGCTCACATTTGGTAGCTATTACTGCTCTCCTGACACAGTAATATTTTTGAATAAAATTGCCTAGGAAGTGGGATGATTGTTACTGATAGGAATGCTGTCTGGGTGATCTGAATTTTGCTTTTAATTGCTGAGCTCTAAAGATTTATAAACACTTCTGTGTTTCTGTCTCCCAGCGGTGAAGACTTGGCCACCAACGCCACCTCTTGCTGCAGTGTTTTTCTCCTGAGGCTCAGCTTTCATTTCCATGTGGATCCTAGTCCTAAGAGTTGCTGATAAAAGTGAATGATGCTCAAACCAGCACTGTCATCTGCGCAAGAACTCTAATGCTTCCACGCATGTTTAATTAAACAGGTGAGTTACCCACTTAAATCAAGGACTGAGTTAAGCAAGGGTGTAATTGTTTTATGAAACGCAGCCTAAGATAACAGCACTGGGGAAAAGATGAATTACTCCATTCATCAGCAGGGGAGAGATTGGTTCTGAAATTTAAAAATATTAATTTCCATGCCAAATAATTCCAGTACTGATGGTTTAAGAGGTGATGTAATATGCATAATTTCACAGATCTAAATGGCTTTCTATAGCCACAAAAGTCGTGGTTTTCTTCAATCTCATTATCAAAATTACCTCTCTCCCTCTCTGATAAATTCCATAATGTGATGTAAAATTTCACAGTACTCCAGAAACATTAAGATTGCAGTAGCAGTATAAAATAATTGAAATAAATATCAAATTAAATAACACAGAGGATGCTGTAGTGATTGTAGTATTCATTTTTATTTTATTCAGTAATACTCCTCTTCAAAATTTACTGAAGGTGCCTTTGAATTTTCACCATTGAAATTCTCAAAATGAGAATTCAGGTCAAACTTGCCACTAAGAAACACAGAGCCTTAACCATGAGGGACTTATAAAGTGGCCTTTTCTCTAGAACTGTAGTTTTGCATTTCTTTGTTGACATTTTCTGTACTGATGTTTCTGAATGAAACAAGTATCATAACATTTGATCTTCTGGTCTGGTAGAAGTGGCATATGGGTCAGAACTAGGAACTACCTTATTCTGAACCCTCTGAGGGGTATAGGTGTGATGAACCAAATCCTGAAATATTCACATTAATATCCCCCGTGATGCAGGAAATTTAGGAGACACTCATGTCCTGTGACTCTACAGCAGGTAGGCGATTTTTTTTCCTAAATACTGCCTCAGAGTAGGTATTCTACTTCTAACATCTTCAAAGTAATTTTTCCAGTCCCACCATGACTTAAGCTCTGGAGACAGTGCCAAGAAGACAGCATTGCGCCTGACATAGTGTCAAAACATTTGGAGTTGTAATTTGTCAGCAGCTGCCCTGGGTCACAAGCCCCTGCTTTCCAGGTCCTCTCAGGTCCAGCCAAGCCCAGGAGGAAGCTCTGCCTCATGTCTGCAGAGAGGGTTGTGTGCCTCATCTCACCTCAGACTGCTTGTACGGACAGTGGCAAGAGGAAGGCTCCTAACTGGGCTGGTCTCTGCTGCCTTCTGGGTGATCCAATCTTCTGCCCACCAATTTTGAGGTATTTGAGGTAGGTGTTTTGCATTAAACCCTGTGGGGGGACCTTTCACTGCCTGAGGAAAATATTGTAGCATTTAATCTGGCATTTCCAAACAGTGAAGGGGAACAGTCATTGTTAGATTGCAATGGATCTGGTAAACGTACCTTTTCTGTCTTCAGAAACCAGACTTGAAGAGGAAAACATGTCCATTCTGCCCTCTGTGTTTGGCATCCTCTGGGATAGTGCAGGATGGAAGAGACTTGGTGACGCCATATAGCCCATTCCTCTGTACCAAGGTAAGATTCACAGATTCACGGATTGGTAGGGGTTGGAAGGGTCCTCTAGAGATCATCTGGTCCAATCCTCCTGCCAGACCAGGATCACCTAGAGTAGATCACACAGGAACAAGTCCAGGTGGCTTTTGAAAGTCTCCGGAGAAGGAGACCCCACCACTGCTCTGGGCAGCCTGTTCCTGTGGTCTGTCACCCTCACAGTGAAGAAGGGTTTCCTCATGTTCAGGTTGAACCTTCTGGTTTCCAGTTTATGGCCATTGCCCCTAGTCCTGTCACTGGACACTACTGAGAAGAGCCTGGCCGCATCTTCCTGACACCCACCCTTTAGATATTGATAAGCATTGATAAGATCCCTCCTCAGCCTCCTCTTCTCCAAGCTAAACAGACCCAACTCTCTCAGCCTTTCCTCATATGGAAGGTGCTCCAGGCCCCTAATCTTCTTAGTAGCACTGCACTGGACCCTTTCCAGTAGTTCCTTGTTCTTCTTGGACCGAGGAGCTCAGAACTGGACACAGTACTCCAGGTGAGACTTCACCAGTGCAGAGCAGAGGGGTAGGATAACTTCCCTTGACCTGCTGGCCACGCACTTCTTAATGCATCCCACGGTGCCACTGGCCTTCTTGGCTGCAAGGGCACACTGTTGGCTCATGGTCATCCTGTTGTCCACTAGGACTCCAAGGTCCTTTTCCCCAGAGCTGCCATTCATGTGAACAACCACCAGCCTGTACTGATAGATGCGGTTGTTCTTCCCCAGATGAGCCACACTAATTTTTATGACAGTTCCCACTGAGGGAGACCCCACAGCCTCCTAAGTAAACCATTCCAGTGCTTTCTTGCCCCTACTGTTAGTCTGGTTTGCTTCACATCTAATTCTTTTTTTGCAGAAATTTAAATGCTTTACTTTTTATTCTTTCCACTCTCAACACAGAGAATAGATTATGTCCACACTCTGAAGCCTATTACTGTGCCTCCCTTTAGTTACAAATTTAAGCTATGCAATTCCAATTTGTTATGCTGCCACATGTATTGTTTTCCAGTTTTCTAATGAATCTTTTTTCCCCAAACTTTCTCCAATTTAGCTCATGTGTTTCCTGGTATATATTGCACATAACTAGACATGGATCTATTGAGGTCTTAGTGTAAATTAGAGGTATTCCTTAACATGTATCCCAGAATATGTTCCTGTTGATACATTGCAGTGTGGCATTTGCTTTTCCACAATGGCATTGTATCTTTTCCTTGTGATCCTGCCTGACCTCCCAGTAGTGCTCCCGGGCCCCTCACTGCCCTCTCTGTGCTTATGCACCATCTTTCATGACACTTGCAATAGAGAAGCAAACGCTTGCCTGAACCACAACTCGCCTTTTGGTTCCTGCAGGTGCCCAGCTGTAGAGGATGGGGGAGCCTGGCTTTGCAGTCTAGGTGAGAGACAGAATAGAAACGCAGCCTGAGACCCAGCTGCTTGTTGTTGTGTGGTCTGCCATGATGAGATCGGACTGAAGACAGAGAGATGCTTCCCCATTAACTTCCCCTTTGCTTCTGCTGCCTGCTTCAACCCATGGCTCTGAAACCCCTTCCCAGATACTGCCACCAGAGAAGCTCCTTGGAGCAGGGAAATTCAGCTGTTCTGAGGTTTCCACTTTCAGGAAAGGAGACCGGTCCCAGTAGCTTGAAACTGCAGTAAGAAATGTTGAAGTAGATGTCCATTGGCAACAGGGACACTTCTGCACATATCACTGTTCTTCCTTCCTTCCCCAGGGTTCCTGTCCTCTCAGTGGTATTTTTGTTCCCATTCTGTAGTCCAGACAAACCTCAGGGTAGGCTTGACTTGTGCTACACAGAGGTTTGGAAAAAATTCCCTTGAGGAAAAGAGGTTGGTGTTTCCATCTTCCAGGGAGTGGGGCAAGGAGATCATCAGGATGGTCATCCAGAGCTCATGATGAACAATGGCTCCATAAGAGAGGAACATTTGTTCCTCTCTAGAAGTGAGAACAGAGAAGTATTGCTAGAGTGAGCATTTTCCTGTGTGTACCAAGAAGTCCTGAATTTAGCCCTTGGGAATCGTTATGTCCATGTGTGCTCTCAGGGCAGATCTGAGAGAGAGAAGAGGGAAAATGACTTTTACTTTGTAGTTTGCTGCAATACCTTTCATGTTACGGGTTTTAGTTGTTTGGGAGAAATTTTATGTTAGCTGATACAGCTTTCCTAAAGCTGATGAGGATAGGAGGAGCTGGGAAAACTTACTGGACGAGTACACTTTTACAAAGTCAGGGAATACCCATGTAACACCTGGCATGTTTTTTCAGTCCTGTCTTGTTCACTGCCATAAAACCGTTTCACAAATGAATTAGAGATATGATAGGAGGACATTTGTAAAATATATATTGGTGTCCCTATATTGGCATATGGGGAACCAAATCCAGGGAGTGCTGCCAAAATTATTCTGAAGAAGTGTTTTATTCACCTTGTAGAGGAGAGAGTCGTACAGTGTTTGATTTTCCCTCTTTTTTAATGTGAATTTTAAGATGGATAATTTTAAGATATCCATCATAAAATTTAAGATATCTATCTTAAAAATCCCCTTTCTGGGAAAAAAGGACATAGAAATGAGAGAGGAAATAAAAAACTTTCATGATGAAAAAAAATATGGTGATGAAGAGACTGATTTTGTCTTTTTTCAAGTTCTCTTGTCTCTATCTTTTTGAATACTTGTACCAAATTCAGCCTCAGATAAAGCAAGGCAAATCTCATACTTAGGAGCTTTTATGCAAAGACATGGTAAAAAGGTAATCCTAACTTTTTTCAGTGACTTGACAGGGGCTGAAGGTCATATATTCTCTTCTTCATACTTGAAATTGAAAGATCTTTATGTAACTGAAGAAGAGATTAGTTTTACGGGTGTTTTCCCGCTCCCCGCCCCCCCTCCCCCCCCATTACAGAAAGAGGTAACAGCAGGTTGGGCTGGAATTTTCTGACACTGCAGCAGGATTATTTTATACACTTATTAGTAACAAAATGAGAAATGACTACATTAATAATCCATCCAATCCAAACCCTCGGCCATATGGGAAGTGGGAACCTTTACAGTTGTAGGAATCAGAATCCACTGGAGAAATTTTGGATTGAGCAACGTGACAGCAGGGGTTATGTGTCTCCTATCAAAGCATATTTGTTACATATTACATAAAATTGTCAATGTTGTGCATATACCTTTGACCTCGGAGCCCTATCTGAGAGGAAAAATGGTTTTGTACCAAGAGAGCTGCCAGAAGGGGGAATTTATAATTACATAAATTTAGTTGCATATAGAAAAAAACCATCCATGTCTCTTTAATGGAAATAAGCTTTTGAGACAAATTCAGGACAACAGTGAATGTCTAATTAGGACTCTCAGCTGTTGTAATTCAGCATATAAACTTGTCATGTATGACTCAGTGGAGGTGGAGATACCTTTTTGGGAGACAGCATCAAGATCCATCTGTGTCCGGGTTTTTTCCCTTTGAATTTTTGGGAAAGCTGGTCAAGGGTGAGTGTTTGAAGTGGGAGAAGATGGATGGGCATGGCGCTGAATTCAGTGGGCACTCTGCCTTGCCAGGGCCATGTGCCGGCCCTGCCCAGCTCCCTCTGGCTCCCAGCTGAGCCTGCGAGGTGGCTGGCCGCGCTGCCAAAAATTCATGGTATCCCACCCCGCAGCGCCTGCCAGCATCCTGGAGGAGCCTGGGGACTGCTGCCTCATTCGAAGCAGCTGCTGGATGCCACGTCGATCAGACATGCTTAGCTAGGCAGTGAATAAACAGTGAGTCCTCCTTACTGCCCCTGGTTTGGAGCAGCTTCCCTCCTTTACCCCGGTACTGTACAGTTCAAAGCGTGTCAGGTCTACAACCCTGAAGATGGTGTAGCAAAATATGAACCCTACTGCTGCATAGCAGCTGTTTCCTGACTGACAACAAAATTCTTTGGAGTTTGGGAGGAAGGTAAGGCTTATCCAACTGATCTTTTGACCTAACTTTTCAAGATAACGATTATCACATCCATTATTCCCATGTAGTGTATTTCCTGCAAGAATAATAATATTCAGGGCATGTTTTCCACCAAATCATGTATATCCAAGCACAAGAGGAGAGAGTGAGTCAGAAGTCCGGTTTTAAAAATAATCTGACAGATTTCTAAAGCTACCCGGATATTGCTTTTCATAGAGAAAGCTGAAAAATATCTGAGGTGTTTGGCATGCTGGTCTCAAACATCAGTTGCTTAGAATATTTTATTTGCAGAAAAGCAGTGGGGAGGAAAGAATGCTCCCCAGACGTGTCAACTCACAGGAAATAAGTCAATCTGTATGTGTACTATCATAGTTTTCCCTTAAATATAAAACATTTTCCCTGTGCTGGAGACAATAGTTTAATATGTTAAATTATGTGCTGCAATCTGGAAGGTAAACTGTTAGTGTAGCTCAAAAGCCAGCTCACTATAACAGCACTCTTAGCTTCTACAATATTCCTCTGGTACAACACACATTGCACATTGCCTGTAAGTGTTTTGTGTGGATGATGCTTCAGTAGTACATCCCCACGCTATGCCGTCCCCGAGAGACTTCTAGTCATGGCACATCTGGCACTGTGGAAGGTGGGGGCCACTAAGACCAGCAAAATGAATTGTAGGTAGATGAGCCTTGATGTGAAGATCTTTTATTCTCTTTCCTATTTCCTAGCATATTAGTAGCATGCATCACGGATAAGATGCGTATTTTCAAGACATCACTAGAGAGAGATTTCTGAGGATAAACAGAGGATTAATTTTTCATGGGAAAAATGCAGTACCAAATAAAAACAGTTGAAGAATTAAATATGCCCATTATTTCCACAGCAGAATCAGTTATTCTGCAAACCACAAAGATATACTTGAAATAGAAGAATAAAACACTTGTAAGAGAGATTGTAATATTTTTTTTTTCTGTAAGATTTCACCCCTGAAATAATTATTGGAGATGTTAAAGACAGTGAGTTCTTTTTCTCTTGAACTTTAAACTGGGAATGAGACCTAAACTCAGATTTTCACCTTGCGATTCTCACATAAATATCTTAACTGAGGATTCAAGGGAAGTCAAATATTTCATCTCAGATGAAATAAGCTCCAATCAGCCTTTTGTCTTTGAAGTTTTTCCAGATCTGAAATAATAAAGTGTACAGTTTCAGCCTTTTAATCCTATTGACTCTGGATAACAGAGATAAGTCTTTGTGTCAGTTTCAAAATTACATGCTCTTGGTTTCACACTGCATACCTTCTCAACCTACTGAATCACAAAGTGATGGAGGAATTGAGGAGATGTGGACTTTATAGGTGTTCTTTTATCAAAAAATATTTCAATTAATAAAAATTATTCAGAAGTTGGGAAAAAATAAAAAGACACTGCATTATGTGGGCTGTTTCTAGAGAAAAACCTATCATTTACAATAAAATTGGTGTCTGAAGTCAGTATTCCAAAAGGAGAAGGCTAATATTTCATATAAATGTGAAGCCTAAAATAATGTTTAGAAAGCTGCATTTTTTCTGCCTACTCATAAATTAGAGTTTAGCTCAGTTCCACTGAAGGACTGGCTGTACTTTCAGAAGGAGACAGATTGGAGCCCAAGACAATAACAAAGAAATAACTGAAATATCTGGGTTAAAAGGCCAGTAACTACCTAGAAGTCTTTCCAGAGGTGCAAAGTAGCACATATGTGTTCTGGTTCTTTTGCAATGCAATTAATTTAATTTAAACACAATGTGGTTCAATTAAGTAAAATACAGTGTAGTCACTCAAGTAAATGCTACTACTTACCTCCTGTGGAAGGAACTTTTTGACATGATGTGATCATTAAACCCCACTGGAGAGACCTGAAAATGTGAGAAATAAAAACTACTAAAAATTATTAACAACTCCAGATTCAGACCTTAAGTATTCTTCCTCCTGCAACTGTAGCTAGAAGCCATGAATTAAGTGTGTTTACAGGTTAAATGGTCTCCAGATCCTTAGAGCTGATTCTGTCACATTAGTCTGGATGACTGTAAGAAATATACAGTGGTAAAACTTGTTTTGTGGTCGACTGTACTGTTAAGTCTTACATGAAAAAACACTGGAGATTTCAGTCCTTGTGTCTGGACCTTTCATGACCTTCCTAAATTTAAATCTAAACTTTTAAAAGATGCCATTTTTGAGATGTCCATTTAGGATGCCTTGGGGGAATCTGTTAAACAGAGGTTTAAGTATCTACATCTCTGAAAATCATATTAATTTGAGGAATCAGAAGCTGAGGGGAAAAAAAAAAAAAGGCTAGTCATTTTTTAAAAAGTAGACCTAATGTTGTATGTCAGAGATTTATTTGTCATGGGGACTATAGTAGAGTATATCTACACAGAAGAATTATGTTACTGATACACTGTGGATGATACAAACAACCTTCCATTTAGTTTTCCAAAGTGTTTTAGAGAACTGTAGCTCTTTTAAACTGGAGTTTTATTTTTTAAGAACAGCTTTGGCTTGCACATCTGTTGACTAAAACTTAGATTAGTTCTACAATAAAATTTTTCTGGCTTATGTCACTCATGCGTTGTTATTGAAAATAAGAAGAAATTGCTTGTTTTTCCTAGGGAAGTGTCTTATTTCTTGGCTTAGTTCTATGTAGGGCCCCAAATGCATGTCTACCATGCATATTCCTTCTATGATGCAGTTCCTACCAACTTTCATATAAATTCTTGAACCGTTAATATATTTAATATGAAATTCCTTCAATAGATAATGAGTTTTACATTTGTGTGCCTTTGAAGTATCATTTATTCAATTGCTTCTGTTACTAGTTTATTTTACCACATAATTTTTGAAACCAGAAAAATGGTAACAGAAAAGCTAAAATGGTGATGCCTCAGGCCTCCCCTTCTTGGTAGATTGTTCAGCAACATCCTAAATGTGTATTTTTCAGCGATTCTTTGTGAAAGTTGCTGCACTCTGGCTTGTGCAATAATGACACAGTGATGCCTGGCTTGTTTCAGTGATACTTTACAGAAGTATTTACATTGTGCTGGTGATTTGATGTGGTCTGGCAATGCTTAACTATGAGACAGAGAACTCTAACCGAGCCATTAAGTGATCTTACAGCCTCCTTTAAGTATCAGAATGTCTTAGCCTAGTTCTTCTAGGGAAGGACAGACAAGGGCAATGCACTTACAGGCTTGCCAATTTCCCTTTATGTTTGCACTCTCTTATCCCAAGGATATAGATAGCTGTAAGAACAATTTTTAACAATTGAGTATAGCAATTTGGAGATATCCCCTTAAAAAGGTTCACTCATGCAAATTAAAATTTGCATTTTTATAGTTCTTTTATCCCAGGATATTTTGCTAAACCTGGTCAAAACTTTATGCAAAAAAAGACTCATGCACTCAGATGTGATACAGTGTATAATGTCTTTGTAAACAGAATCACACCTTTTCTATCCCTTACAAAAAAATCAGTTTTTGCTTATTCATTTCCAAATGCACAGGTTACAATGAAAGTAAATATGTGATGTTTCAACCATGGTGGCCTTGAGGATAGTGGAGGTACATAGCATGTAGATGTGGGGGACCCTCCCTGCTTTTTAATTTTACTGAAGGCATCTGTGCTTTTTAATGGGTTACATGACTTGTGGAAGAGGAAATTATGATCTATTGATGTCAGTGAGAGGTTATCTAATGACTTCAGTGGGTCATGATTCTCAAGCTATGTGGAAGATATTAATTACATTATTTGCTGGTATTCTGCATAGCTGGATAATGTATTTTGTTGAAATCAAACTAGAAGCCAAATACTGGATAGAAGAATAATGGTAAAATGTGGTTTCATGTAGATTTTGCTTGTGCACATCATTAAGAATCAGTGTATAAACAATTGATAGCCAGATGGCATCATCAGAAATGAGAAATGGGTATTTAGCCATCATGCCCCATGTACAGCATGACAGCAGAAGCCACAGAGTGAAGAATTTTTGAAGCTGTGGTACGAAGCATGGCAGGCTGGCTGCAGGGTTCACAGAGGAGGTCTGCCTTGACTCATTTGGGATTAATTTTCCAGTTTCTTTAGAGATTGTGCTGCTGTTTCCAAGTTCTTTGGCCCAACCCAAGTAATTAAGTCCTCTTTGCTATGTAGCAGTAGAAAAACTGTATCATCCCCTGGATGGATCTGTAAGTAAGAGGAATTATTTGTGATAATTTCTGGCATTACATGGGCCTCTCTGTCTCTTACTGTTTTGAGTGCAACAGCATGTTTTGTAGGAAATACACCTGGACTAAGAATTTTATTGTTACGGAGAAGACACTACAGTCCTTGATAATGACCCACAGTATCTTTAAATGATGACTTATTACTAGTGTGACCTTGAATGTTTCCACTTATTCAATCACTGTGTAATTTTCTTGACTCAGCTTGAGTGCCTTGTCTTCACCTGGCCCACATACCACTGGGATAACTTGCAGTTATCTGAAAGTCCTTGGTTTTGAAATCACTGCATTTCTTCAGATAAAAGTGTACCCTGGATCAAACTTTGGCGTGTTTGTGTAAGATCAAAAGCTGGGGCAGGATGCTTGAGCCTCTTCACACAGAAAGGTTTCTGATGGAAATGGAACTGTAATTTCATTTTCAAGTCCATAATTATGATAAAAATGAACATGCTAAAATTTAAATATGTTCCCATAGGCTGACCTTCTTAATTTCTTATTTTATTTAAGTGACTTCTGAAAAGTAAGTATGGTTAAGGTTTTATTATACATAACTTTCATTCAAGTTGTTGAACTCAAATACTCAGATGTGCACATGTGCATTTGTGGTCTGTATGTGGAATGGAGGCAGCTTGAAGTCTATGGGAATAAATGCCTGAAAAAGAAAAATAACATGAGATGGGGAGAAAGAAACATCATGCAAACATTTGAAGGTCCTGATTTTTCAGTGCCAAATTGCAGGGAAAGACAGGCAAATAAAACAAAATGGGAAAAGAGAATGGGAAGAGATATTAAGGTAAAAAGGAGAAGCTGTCCAGCCCACTTTCTCCAGTGGCTATTGAACTGATCTCAGAAGCCAGCTGAGATGATGGGATCACATAAGGAAATTCCACTTTCTTAAAAATGTTTGTAATGCATCTGTTACTCTATCTTTAGCGTATGTATTTCATCATAGCAAATCTAGATATTGGTTTGTCCTAAAATTATTTTTTCCTAATTGCAAAGCTAAGTCTTGGCAACCTCATGCAAGAAAGCCTTCCCTCCCTAGGAGAGCAATCCTTAAATCAAGATGTTAAAGTCCTTTGGCAGTGATCAGTACTTATAATCCATTTTCTCCCAGAGTCTGAACAGTGAGAAGAAAGATTTCTGTTAATTGTGCAAGCTGTCCAGAGAGCTGCTTATACAGTTGAAGAGGAAAATGTACCTTTTGGAGACCAATGTTAGCGGGGGTGCAGGTAGTATTAGGGAACACACATGATCTCCAAGGAAGTTTGTAACAGCATTGCCAGGAATATCTGATGTTTCCAAGAGCTGGTACAGCTATAACAATTTACTTTTGGGGCACTCTGCCCAAAAATTCTTTTGTTCTATTAACAAGTCTTCAGCCTCTCTTTGTTTTCCTATAAACACATTGTTCCATTGCTATGTTACAAAGGGGATTTTTCTAACCTCAGCCCTTGTAGTACAGTATGGTTATTAGACTGAAAATAAGCTGAGCCCTTGGGAAGGTGATCAGTAGGTTTGAAATTAGTCAACATGCAAAACAGATATTTTTTTTTTTTCCTTGCTGAGGAGTAAATTAAGAATAGTCCAGGATATTTTTCCATAGCTTTTTTATGTTGTGAGACTGTTACATACTATCTATAGTTAGATTGAGATCCCCATGAGTGTCCCAAAAGGGCTTTTAATTGGACTATTCATTTATAGGAAGGAATTCACATTCTTTGTGATGTGTGTCTGTGCATGCATGGGAAAATGTTGCTTACACATTGTCCTTGTTGGTGGGATTTTAAACATTATTAGTATTTCACCTCTGGGCTTCTGTTCCAGAAAATAACTAGGGAAATTAACAAGTAAAATATCAGAGTTTTTATGTAGGGATAAACCTTTGGCAGCTGCTGGTAAGTGAATTTCAAAGCATCACAATAAATGTGAACGTCCTCATCCACCTCCCTCAAAAAACTGACTTAAGAATGCCTTATTTTACACTATTATTTCTGCTGTAGAGCACAGTTTTCTTATTGGATGGATTAGAGCACTCTTTGCTTAGCTACAATTTTTTTTTTAGAGTTAGTGAAACGGAAAGGTTCTGAACACAGCAACAGCAATAAACAGGTTACTTAAAGTATTTCTGGGTCCAGTGAATTTGCCTTAAGCAGTGAAGTCTTGAGTTTCACACCTGAAAGGGAATGCTTGGATTGTGACCATAGCAAGTCACTTCTAGGTACTAATCTACAGTTTCTGTTGGGAGGCACAAATTCGAGTAAAAACCGTTAAATGCAATCTGACTTCTTGAAATCATGCAATTTCATGAGCAGTCCTTGAGGAAGGCTTCTTGTCTGCAACTGCGCCTGCACAAATCTGATGAGACAGTCTGAATTTTAGCACAGGGTGCTAATTTCAGAGTGGGGAGAACCTTGCTGGCAGGGCTGCTCCAGCTCCGTGGAGGCATTTCTGCTGAAAGCAGCCTTGAGAGGGTTGTAGCTCAGCTGCCGGGTAAGCAGGCCAGTAATTAAGCTCCAGATTGCTATTGTTGTTTACATTCATGCTCGTCAAAATTAAATACAGGCTAATTCTTTTGAACTTTCGTAAAATATGCTTAACCCATCAGGGTGGAATGGGAGCAGTGATGTCTGCTCCTGCTCTAGGAAGACATATTTTGATTGTTTGGCAGAACTAAATCTTGGCAATTAACTTTAGAATGATGAAAATACGACTTGATTCTGAATCAGTCTAATGCCCCAAATCAGAGGCAGTCTTGCACTGTAGCTAGATGGGAAATTGTGCATTACAAGCTGTGATACAGATTTTTTTTAGTGGTAAACTTCTATGCAATTCAGGTAAGCTGATTTTTCAGCAAGTTGAGTGCAGATATCACCAGATATGATGTATGACACAAGGTAACAGTTTTGTATTAATATGTGTTCCCTCTGCAAGACATTTACATTCCTTGTTAAGCATAGCTCATGGATGTGTTCCAGCTCCTGAAGCTCTGGTTACATTTAAAAAATTGCATATTTTTGCATTTGTTTGCACTCCTTTGTTTTTTCCTGTCCATGAATATTCAAAGAAATGAGTCTTCTGGCAGGAATGTTCATAAACCAGCAAATTATAAACTAACATTAGAGGATATTGCAGTGCTCCAAGAACGTGACCATGGGAATTACCTCCATCTGTGTATGGAGGAGGAATGATTCCTTGCAAGAATATGAAGAAACAGACAAAAATCTTGTTTCAAAATTTTTCACAAACCTCCTTTAGGAAAAAAAAAAATAATGTATGCCCTTCAGAAAATTCTTATTTTCAACAAATCCCTGCTCTTACAAATCTGACAACATCTGAGACTTATCATCAGCATGACAAATTTTATCCAGGTATAGGAATAATGTGAAAGCAAATGCAACACAAGAATAATATTGCATCTCCAAGGCTGGTTTCCAAGGCTGTTTCTTTGGTGTGTGACTAAGAGCAATAAAAGCCTTAGTGTGGTTTGGGCAGGGAACACCTCAGAACCAAATTCCTTTGCCCTGCCATAATCTGGATGCATCTTCAGGAGCAGTTTTGCCCTCACTCGGGCATGTTCTGCAATCTGTTGATGATGTATGATGCAAATGTTCTGTTTTTTTTCTTTGTTTGTTTGTTTTGTTTTGCTTTGTTTAGGATCTTCTCCATGCTGTCTTTTCCTTTACAGAGCCCATTTCCATCAGGTGTTTATACCAGACAGGATTAGTTTTGCTTGATTTTTTTGTCTTTACTATTTTGACTCCTTTGTCCCTTTTTCACTTTTCATTCTTCATGAAGCTGAGTGTTATTGCTTAGCATCCCTTTCTTTTTATCATACTCATTTCATATCTGTCCATCAACATTAAATACTGTCAGGTTTAAGCCTTTGAATGATCAAAGCTGTTCAACATCTCGCTGCTGCATCTGTTTTCCTTTGTTACTCATTCTTGCAGTGTTCCTGTCATTCATGCAAGATGCAGCCGCTTTTTCAGTCCTTTCCCCGTGCTTCATGTAACTCTGTTTTAAATTTTCTAGGCCATCTTTCCATTCATTTCATGATTCCCACACCTCAGATTTTATTAACCTTGAGTATGCGACTTTGTAAAAAATGCTTTCTGAAGTGAAAACAACTTCATCACGTCAAAGGGAAGTCTTCTGATACCTGTTAAAGCATGTCATCTTTTTAATCTTGAAGGTGACTGTGTTCATTATCTGTAACTATTTGCTTTCTGGAGACAACCACAGTAATCAGAGGAAAGAATGTTTGAAAATACAAGTCTCAAGACTATGTGTCAAATCCCTCTCCCACCCCAAGGAATTGGGCATGTTTCTTCTTGCATTCTGGAAATGTGAGCCATCATATTAATGATCTCACCTCTTACAGTTCTCTTGTCCCCTGCCATCAGGAGCTAGCCCACCTCTTTGTGGCTTGACCATGCTCTCTGGGGAAATCTGCAGAGGGTTTACCTGGGGCTGGACAACCTCCGTTGTGAGGGAATCAGCAGGTCTGGTCCATCGGGCATGTTTTGAGTGGGGACCCAAAACGTCCTTGAACCCAGGTATGTCAGGGTGTGAACGGGCTGTTGCTGTGATCTCCACGGGAGCTTTAGGGCAAATCTGAGAAGAAAGTTGGGGCCCTTAGTACAGTCACTTGTTCTGCTGCATCACAGCCTCCTTGCTAATTCTGCTGAGCAGGCTGAAGAGAGGCAGGCCTTTTTTGCCCTTGAGTACCTGCTCCAGAGACTGGCTAATTTCCATGATTTAGCCTTTAAGGGTGCAAGAGATGATTTACCTTTGCTATTTGCTTTTAATACATAACTGTTCTACTCTGCTTTATTTCATGGTACTGTCTACCCAGGTATGTATGAACAGGATTTAACTTCTAAACTGACCTGCTCTAAGTTTCAATATGCCTCTTGGCTGAAAGTGGAGCAGTAAAACGCACAGTTCATAACAACCTTTCTATGTTGAAACACTAAAGTTTTACTTTTATCTAACATATTTTCACTTGGACCTTAGAACTCTCATAAAGTATTTGTTCATGTTGACAATTTTACTTGTTCTCCTAACATGAAGAATCCTAGGTGTTACTGTGCCTGACACTTTAGGCAATGAATTTCATGGTAATTATTTTTCTTACTCTTTGCTTTCTTGCCTCATATCACATTGCCTGACACTATCTATAATTAACCAAAGAATCTTAAATATTATCCATGATTCACTTGTTTCTGCTGGGGTTAAACCTTACTCTTCTTTCCACGTCTGACTGGTTAAGATGCTCAGTGTGTTCCACACCGGCATGGCCAGTATGAGCTGAAAGGGACCTGCCTCTTGACTGGTCAGTAGTTTTTCTCACCTAATACTAAAGGCATGTTGAATTAACTATTTTAGACTTATGTGGATGTTGTGAGCTACACTTCTATTTTTCAGATTAATTCAGACTAATAGCTGCATTCTTAATGGAAAATGGTGAGGAACAAGAACCACTGTTGCATTATGTATTACAAAATACTACAAAATCCTGTTTGAAAGTCAATCCTTGGACCATCAGAGGATAAGTTTAACCCCAAACATTTCAGGCTCTCTTCCCAGGACTGCATAATACTGACGATTTGCCAGCTTAAATAGGGTCCATGGGGAAGGTTGAGGTGATTATTTTGCCCTGAAGAGCTTCGTATCATTTCAATCCAGATGTACTGTCTTCTCTGTCATTCCACACAGAAGAGGTAAAATCTGTGTGATCTCAGCATAGAGCAGCAGGAAGTCACAAAAAATCAGTCCTTAAAGTGTTTTCTAACTTCTTACTACCTTTTGGTTGTGTTGACAGCATTTCATATGAGGAATGTGCTCTGCTTTGTGAGGATGAGATGTCTTTCTGGATGACTATGTATATCTGTGTAGAAAGGAGCTTGATAAAGAGTTAGAAAATGTGTAAATTAAGGTAGTATGAACTTCTTACATAGCAAAAACAAGGTGAGGTCAGGAAAGGATTCCTGTGGCAATTATTTGCAAGTTAAACCTGAGTGCTGGGACACTGCAACATCCTTGTTGGAAAAATGCATCGTTACATAAATAGTGATAAGAAACGTTTCTTCTTACTTTTCCTTTCCAAACCTACGTACTCCAGAAATTACACTGGTCTGAAATATAGGATGAATTATATTTTATATCTGATTTGTGGCAAGTTTAAGGTATGCTGTCTTCTGACAACTACAAATACGACCTTTGTTCATGTAGAAAAAAATCTTCACCTGTATGAGATAGCTGCTTTAGGAAGGATAGCATGGAAGTCCATAGTGTTCACTTAATTAACTACAAAAACTCATAAAAAGACCATGGTGCAATACTGAATGGTTCAGAAAAAGCACTCTTGCTCAATATTTTTCAGCTGTAGCAAAAGTGAACAAACGAATAAATACAAAGAAGTTAAAATTGTTGGATGATTAAGTGGAATAAGATGAGAATTAATACTGAAAATGTGAGAAAGCCATGATGTAAATTGGGAACGTCACAGATATCCTCACCTGGAACAACATGTACTGTTCTACTGCTGTGTCTCAGGATTTTTCTAAAATAAAAGACATTCAGAGAAGTAAGCATGCTTAGCAGCATGGGAAACTTCCATAAATGAAGACAAAGTAAAGAAAATATTAAAAGCAACAAGAAACAATACCTCTGGGACACAATCAATAAACGATAGAGGAGATGTTTCCATTCCTGTTCACCCTCCACAGGGTGTAGGAACAAGTAACGGTTATCCAATGAAATTAAAAAGCTGTAAATCCAAGGAGGGATTCCTTTCTGACCAATAGTTTGGAGACCCACTGCTGCAAATATCTGAAGAGATTTTTTATTACATTTACCTGAGTGTGAAGAAAAAAAAAGAAAAATAGAAGAAGAAAGGAAAAATAAATCCAATTTTTAGTCAGAGAGGAAAAATAGTTTTTAGGTTTGTTTTGAATGACTTCTCTTTTCAGGAGCGCATTTTGGCACACATTTCACTAAACATTATGATAACATGGGGCTTCCAAGAGAGATGGACTTGTACATATGCAAATATTTTCCTGAATCTTAGCTAGATGAGCCAGATGTTACAAGCTACCAGTTGCCTCAATCTAGGTTTTATGTCCATCACAACAAGCACCTATTTCTGGCTACAGACTGTAGTTAATATGGATGGGTGGCCAGGCCAGCAAGTTATCTGTGGCTTATAAGGCTTGATAAAGCTTCCAGCTTACCAGGCTCCTGAGCCTAGTGATTGCCAAAAGCCAGATGGTACATCAGGGACCATACACTCTCTTCAGTGCCATAGAGGGGATGCCTTTGATTCTACCCACTGTGGCTGTTCTTATATTCCTCAGGAAACAAGAATTTTGCTTTCTGTTTATTACATACAAAGAAGTAATGTGAGTGTAACTTTTATAATTAATGCATAATGCCTAGATTTTAAAATAATTGAGAAAGAGTCTTTGTTACTAAAAATATAGAACTTTTAATATAGATTTTATCAAAATAATATTATCTTTGTTTGTAGATATATTCACTGTAAATAGCTTAATCATTTTTCTGATGCCAGAATGCATCTTATCTGATGACTCCTTATGAGCACATTAAAATAAGGAAGGTGGCATATTTGATAAGTCTCTATGGCTTCCCTAAGGAGGGGAGAGAAGGGAGTACTGAGGGATTAGAGGTCTGATTAGTGCATAATGAGGAACTTTAGTTTCTAAAATAAAATTAGAGTAATTATAAAATGACTTGTTCACATATCAAACTTTACTAAGGTTGCCATAGAGCTGGAGATCATAAGTATGTGGAAGTACTATAATTTCTGATACTACAGTGAGTTTTGGGGGCTGAAATAATCTTGTAGAGAATTCACATCCTGAGCTCTGAGCAGTGACTGAGCCTGCTGTCTGATGAATGGATGTGTGAAGGGATACATTCAGCAGCAGCGTAAGCATCAGTTTTAAATTGGACTGTGTCACAGTGCACTCATGTTAGGCCAAAGACATTTTCAAGGGATGTATTTGTTTATTTTGCAATTGTTTTGCTTGACACTTCCTAAATATTTTTTCCTTTTGCTTCCTCTAGACTCTCTGGATCTTTCCTGCATTCTGATGTAGTTTTAAGGATGTACACACTGATGACATCGCTCCTTTGCACAATGACCTGTCAACAGAGCCACCCAGACTTAAAGGTTATATCCTGAAAGTAGTCTTGCCAAGGCTCTGGGCTGGCACAGTAGCAAAGGTATTGAGGCAGTGCATTCTACCTGAATGCTGACCCTGGCCCCTCATCTGGATGGGGACCTCACTTTGTTTATCTTTTTCTAGGAGACACTGACAGTTGGGGAGACTCAATGCACAAATAAACGTACTGACAGACCCTCACTGACTTCAGGCAGAGCTGAAGATTCTCATGGACAAAGCATGAATGGGCAGCAGTGCTGTCCATGGGACCCCTGTCCTGATAAAGAGAAGTGTTAATCCTTCTGTCCAAATAAATACCCTCTCTCTCAACCAAATAGAAAAGATGTCTGCAGGGGGGTGTTCTTTTTTTTTTTTTTTTTTAGTAATATTTCATTGGTTATTCTAAAGAATTAAAACATTCTGCATAAAAAGAGTAAAGCCTAATTCTGCTTTTGTTATTTGAGTATTTATTCAAATCTCTTTAAATGGGTCTATATCTGATACAGCAGACTATTCAGCTCTGTTTGGCATATAATAAATTTCTTGCACCACTTTATTATTAAAACCTTATTATGGCTCTATAATCTTAAAGTAGGGCTTGGATCTACCAAGGTCTTTATCAGGCAAGAAAAGAAGATGGAATATAAAATCTATTCATGCTGAGGTTTCAGTTTAAGTAACTTATTTGCCAGAAATACTTAGAAGACTATTTTTTGAGAAGAGCAAGAATCATCACGTGTGTAGACAATGCATCATTAGAACGTAAGAAAAGGTCAATGTATTTTGGGGAATTCTGTCTTTGAAATGACTGATAACCCAAACTGGTTTTAAATAACATACATGAACAACAAGCTGCAGAAGAACACTGCAAAGATCATCCTCTGGCTCTTGAGTGGGAAATACTAATATAAATACAATTCCCAATTTTTATTCATGCCTTAAATACTGAGATCATTTTAATCTTCATGGCTATCATCGCCTGCCTCCAGCTCATCCTCTGAAACAAAAGACTGAAGCAGGAGGTAGTGAATTAGCTGACAAACTTCAGAAGCATATTTTTAAGGTAAAAATAAAGGATAAAGTGATGAGGTGTTCAATGAAATTTGCTTCTCCTTTCTGGGTGGTGGTGCTGTTCAGGGTGCAACTCAGATGATGTGCTAAAATGAGTTGAGTCTCCTTGGAGCTGGGAGCAATGTGGGGCTGGGAAAGTGCTTCTCCTGTGTTGCTCTGCCCAGTCTCCATTGTGCCCCTGAGAAACCAGGCTGGAGAGGTCTTGGCCTTGCTTCCTTTTCTCCTGAAATACGCAGGATGAGATAGAAGGTTGGTTTGGGCTGTTTCCTTTGCCCATTCCAGATATGCCCATATGCTGCACAGACGTCCCTTTATATGTTCAGTGACACTGCAGCTTGTAGCCTGTCTCCCAGACAGCTTTTGGGACAGCCTGCCTGTCCTCTACGTGGACCTTATGGCACAGCTACCCCTTCCTCTTGGGACAGGACTTTGCAGGTTTTAATGGATGATTGACTAATCACAAAAAACTTCTGACCTAATATATAAGGAAATTGGGAGTATTCTTTCTGTTTTAACATATAATCTTATAATAATTTAGTTATTTTATAACTTGCAATACCAACTCTAAACCAGCTGTACAATGCAAGAGTTTCCCCTGCTAAATACATAGCAGATTTACCACAACTGCAGCACAGAGTAACACACAGATAAATATGTGATGAAATTACATCTTATAAAATACTTCTAACCAAAGGGAAACTTTACTTTAAAAATCCACAGCTGTATGCTGTTTTGTATAGCAAAGCTTATATCCATTTGGGGACGTGATATATAATATACGATTTATCTTTATAGATCTATATTACCGTAAGGAGGAACGCTCCACACTTTCCTTCTTGTTTATACTTAATATTCCTGTATGATTCCAGCTGGAATAGGAGTGTGTCAGCATCGAAGGGTAGAGTGGTCCAGCCCCACAAGTATCTTGTAAACATGATGAAGTCTTGCTTTCTCATTTTGGCTTACAATGACATGCAGAAGTGGCATAACACAGCAGAGATAACTGCAAACTTTGCACAAACATAAAGCGTAATACCTTTCTGGAAAAAAAAAAAACCAAAAAACCCAAAACCAAAACCTACCATACACATATATAAAACTAGTGCTTAAATGTTTTACAGTATTCGTATGTATTTTTGTGCCTGTGCTTCACATATTCCAGAGACTGTCTTTTCCACAGCTTATTTTGTAGACTCCTTACATGAGGACATGTAAGTCAGTGTGCCAATGCCCCAGAAAATATCTTTATTTTTTGTTACTTGGGTCCACATGTGTATTGCCTGGAGCACACAGCTAGCAGAGAATAGATATGTGTAAGTAACTGAACTTCAGTAGCTGGAGGACATTCCCTTTTCAGTTATGCCCTTTTAACTCAATTCTTGACTCTGTTCTACTCTTTTGTACATGACACACATCCATTTTCTATGACAGTACCTTTTTACCCATGCAAAAGTTTGTATGCAAATATGCTTGCTAGCCCATGCTAACTAAAGCAGCAGTTAGCCCAATCTCCTTAATTAGGGCTTGTGTGCCTTCATTTAGCTCAGCTGCTTGGAGGAAATTACTTACAGAGTGAAGCGTCTCTTGCATGGATGCTGCTGCTGAGCCGGGTAGGAAAGTGCTTTTTTTTTTTGTTGCCCTTTACAGGTGAGAGATGGTGTCCAGAAAGAAACTAGTAGGGGCTTATCAAAGACTGTTTTAGTTTCTTTCCTTTCCAGTTTCCTCATTTAAAAGGGAGGGGAGGAAGCAGTTTTAGCTTCAAAGTTTTTTTCTGACGACTGGTTGGCATTGTCTGCTCAAGGTTGGACTGAATAGCTCTCTATTTGCCTTTGTTATGGATGGGGACTAAGATTTATGAGCGATTTCCTGCTATGTTTTGGAATAAAATCTTGGAATACTTGTAGCTATTGTGTATTGCAGAAACATGGCTTGAAAGTGCTTGTTGTGTCAACTTGTACAGATCTTGAAAGTGGAGTATGCCTACTCAAGCCACAAATGCAGCAGTGGTTGCACTAAGAGATCATAGTAAAGCACGCGTTAAACTGAGTACCTTGGATCCTACTTGCAGAGAGCATCTGTTAAGCTGCGAACCCTGCTGAGCTACCTTAGGTACCTAGTTAAAGCAGGCTGTTTTGGAGGCAGCTCAGTTAAAATAGTTATTGCTATCACATCAGGCTCTTCTTGGTAACCTCTCACTTGCCAGCTCAGGGCCATGTTTTGCCTGAGCTTGGCTTGGTGGGAGCTCCTACTTGTCTTCCTTTCCCTCATGCCTTCAGTATAGATGTAGAAATGACAACTCCTTCCTTTACCTTAGCCTGAAGAGGGAAGGAAGGGCAACCAGTGCCCTGGATCCCTGACTCTGTTTCTGGACAGGGACACAGAAAGCAGCGAGGTATCTGCAAGAACAGAGGGCTCTGGTGTAACCATGGTGTAGGCAGCCCCTTCCAGGCTCTTGGTAGAATCATGCTGGTGGATAAGTGAGAAACAAATCTTGACTCTTAATAAGGTATGGATGGATTTGTTCCCACAAGTATGTCTAGATTTATATCTCAACATGTTGTACTTATCTATATGCTCAGTGCATGAAGAAAAACAACAGCAAAGGAAGCAGTTATTCTGAAGGAATTGGAACAATAGTGTGGCACAGTTTCCTAATTAACAAGGTTGTGAAGTAACTGGAGTAAATTAACAGAGATAATTAATTTACCCTGCATCAAAATACACTTTGGAATGCTGCAGAACGAATGCATCATTTTCATCTCTGATTGCTCAAAAGAATTTATGGGACCTGATATTCAGATTACTTTCCCCTGATCCCTGAAAAGCATATGGAGGCTTGTGCTGCTTTCAAAATTTAGTGCATGATGACTGGAATTTCAAGTATTTTTCCATGGCTTCTTCTTCGAGAATGTGTAGAGTAATCCGTGAGTAGCTGTGCATCCACATTAGTTCCTCCTCTCCAGAGCTAAAACTTTGTAATCTAAAGCTGCATGGGGAGGAGTGGTGGTGGGAATTCTTTATTACCTTCTCTAGGAATACAATTCTTTTGGTGCAGAATGTAGATAAGGCTTGAAAGTGAAATAGAGGGGTGTTTAAACTAGTCAGATTTGTTGCTGCAGGTGAAAATGTTCAGATCCAATGGTTAGTCTGAACCCTGTCTCAGATGCACCCTCTCAACAGCAGCTGGGGCAGTTTAGTGAAAAACTTGCACTACGCTGGTAAACTGCACAATGGGCCCATGATTGCTACATGTTAATTAGGCTGTAAATTTTTAGTCTTGCAAGGATGTAAAACTCTACCTTTCTGCCCTCATAAACTAGTTCTCTGCTACTAGAGGTGGGTAAATTATGATACCACTGTTAAGTTCTTTGGTGATATTTACTCAGTTGTAAGTAGAGGATTTAGGAATACAAAAGCTTCTCCTGAAAGATTAACAAAGTCAACCTTAGCAAGGCACTTGATTGCAGACCAGCTTGTTCCCTTTTCTGCATCACCTTATTCTTCATTCACAGTTTAATAATGGCAAAATCTGAAGCAACTTCTCTTCCTCTAACCTGTGTTACGAAGACCTGTCCTATAGGTCAAGAGCGACCATCATAATAAGCAAACTTAAATCAAAAGTGAGTGTATAAACCACATAAATATCCACCAGAAGAAAGCGTTGGTTGGCTCTGAGGAAACTTTTGCACTTTTGTGTACTTGTGTATGAGTAAGTAATTCCAGGTGCCTACTGTTGTAATGATGGCTGATAAGAGTAAAGCAAAACCCCATCCTTAAGAGGAATAAATGTTTGGTGCTGCAGTCAGTGATGAACTAAGTGTATTTAGCTGTGAGACCTATGCTACTACTGTCACCTCTAATGTAAGTGTGCCTTTGAAACTGCTAATATAAATTGCAATTTTCAGAATTTGTATATTGGAAGAGTTAGATAATTTTTTGGGTGTGAATTTGTCGATGTAAGTAAAATGCTTTGTAATTGAGGGCATCCTCTTTGGGCATGCCCTACTTACTATTTAAATGAGGTGCTTCTGAGAAAGGATATAAAGAAATACCTGCTTTTCCTCATTTGAATAGGTCTGCAGAGGATCTGAATGGGGGAGTTACCATTTGCTCATTAAGGATAAGCTAGTACTTAAACTATACTAGTCTGATGTGAAGTCTCATGCACAATTGCATGTAGGTACCAGAGACAAGAGAAAATGTTTGCTTTGTATAAGCACTTATTTTCATTTCTTTGCTGGTTTAAAAAAAAAAAAGGCACAAACAAAAACCCACCACACCAAAAAACCTTAATCAGAAAAGTATATCGATTTAACATATTTTTACATCTTCAAACAATAGAAAAAATTTAGGTGCTTTTGAATAATCCTGCAGTTCTCTCTCATGAAATGAGTGTTTTTATTTGCTTTAAGTCAAAAAAAGAGGAAAGACATGGCAAGATATTTTCCTCCTTCTTATTTGACTTTTACATTTTAATGTTTTATAGTGGCTTAGAGAAATCCCTTCTGGATAAGATCATTGCTATTATTTACCAACACTTTAGAAATGTAAGTCTGGAATTCCATGATCTTTTATTAAGGGTTTGGCTCCATCAATGAAAATTACACCTTTGACTTTTTGGCCTATGTATCTATTTTGCATTAGGGACCAAACCTGTAAAAGTCACAGGAACATAACTGGGAGAAGGTTTTTGTCTATCAGTATAAATTAACTGACATCATTAAGCAGACTTCTAGTAGGAAGAATACAAAGAAAAATCAGTATCTTGCAATCGCTGTTTAATTGAATTGATTTTTTAATTTTTAAAGTATAAAAGATTTGATCAGGATTATTTTACATATAATTATTTAGTAAGCTTTAGTGTTGGAGGAAAAAATTTAAGTGGGAATGAGAAACTACTTCACTCAATTACAAAACTGAACTCGACCTTGGCAGAAGGTTTGACTTTCTTTTTATTATTCTCATTTTGCCCTTTGTACTTCAAGTGGTTTGACCAAGAATAGAAACAGAGGAACCATGCTGCTTCCTTCACGAAGCAGTGCTGGGAAATCCCAGTGGATAGATATTTGATGTTTTTGGGAGGTGGATATCAGGAAGTCCATGTGTCATTCTGGGTAGATTCTCCTAGATCAAAACCTCATTTTGACAAAATGAGCTGAAATGTTCCAGAGTGAGTTGGCTGGGTATGACCAACCAGTGCAGACTTTGACTTGCATTCATGGGGTGAAGACCATTATGGTTTGACATGTCTCCACCTCCTGGCTCATTTACTGTACCTTCACTGGAGATTCTTGCACTCATCATTGAACCGTTGTGCTGGTTTTGGCTGAGATAGAGTTAATGTTCTTCAGTAGCTGGTATGGGGCCGTGTGTTGGATTTGTGCTGAAAAAAGTGTTGATAACTCAGGGATGTTTTCGTTACTGCTGAGCAGTGATTACACAGAGTCAAGGGCTTTTCTGCTCCTCACACCACCCCAGCAGCAACTGGGCTGCCCAAGAAGTTGGAAGGGGACACAGTCAGGAAAGCTGACCCAAACAGACCAAAGGGATATTCCATACCATATGAGTCATGTTCAGCATGTAAAGCTGGGGAAAGAAGGAAGAGGGTGGGGGGGAGGCAGGGAGGTACAGACACATTTGGAGTCTTCACAAGTACCCATTATGTGTGATGGAGCCCTGCTTTCCTGGAGATTGCCGAACATCTGTCTGCTAATGGGAAGTGGTGAATGAATCCCTTATTTTGCTTTGCTTACGTGTATGGCTTTTTCTTTTCTTATTCAACTGTCTTTATCTCAAGTAATGAGTTTCCTCACTTTCACTCTTCTGATTCTCTCCCCCACCCCACCATGAGGGGAGTGAGTGAGTGGCTGTGTGGTTCTTGTTGCTGGCTGGGGTTAAACTATATGACAACTGGCTAAAGGGAACATGTGATTTTATTTGCAATTTTGGTGAATATGATCTGCAGGGCCTGAGGAACTGTGCATCCCCCTGTCCTCATGGACAGGAGATGGGACAGTGACCTGCAGGAGAAGTAAGGCAAGGAGCCAGCACAGTGGCTGCAGCAGGTTGGTGCTGAGAGTTCAGTAGAGCCCTTGGCTTGATGGGATGGAGACCAGCTCCCCAGGGTGCAGGATGTCAACTGCGGTGAATCAGCAATGCCCAGCACCCCAAGATCTCACCCTGAGGGACAAAACCAATAGAAGCAAATGAGTCATAAGACGTCTGACAAATCTTTTACACCACACATTGCCATCAGACAAGAATTGAGTTGAAGTAAGTCCTTTTGATTAAATTCAGACACCAGAAATTAAATGAATTTATGCTTTTTGGAGTTTTAATAAAAACTTGTTTAAAAAAAAAAAAATCAGTGTTTTGACTAATGGCCACAACCACCTTATTTCCTGTGGCTCAAGGTGAGAGCAAGTACCATACCAGGAATTAAACTCCCCTTCTGTGATATTTTCTTCTAATTTTCTTTGCAAAATATCCCATCCCAAATGGGACTTTGAGATTCGCCAGCCCACACATACCAATATTTTGCCTGCCCATATTTGTCGGGAGCACAAGTAGACTTGGGATAAAACAGTGGAAAAAGAGGCTGTTCCTAGGAAAAAACTAGACATGCGGTAACCTTGCCAGGGAAAGCCTGCTTGTGAATGTGGGATGATTCCTGAAAAACTTGTTTAGCTAAGTCATTGTCAGGTGTTGGAACAAGCTGCCCAGGGAAGTGATGGAGTCACCATCCCTGAAGGTGTTCAAGGAACATGTAGGTGTGGCACTTGAGGACATGGTCTTGTGGGGATGGTAGTGTTGTGTGATGGCTGGACTGGATGATCTTATAGGTCTTGTCCAATCTTAGTGATTCTGTGATTGCTGTAGGTGAAGAAAGAGATGGAGAGAAATAAAAATAGCAGGATTTTATTGAATATTTCAGTTGGAGCAGTTCACAGAGAAAGCTTCCTGAAAGTCTCTTTCCACATAAGCAGCTGAAACCAAAAATAGATCTTGGCTTTAATAATCTAAAAGAGATAAAATTGGAAGGTTACTTTTGGGTTTTAATCTTTTTGATGGCTTCCCCAGGAGGAAGCATCTTAGTATCACATCAGAGTTTCTCAAGTATTTTTCAAGATGTTTAATGTTTGAGAGGAAGGGAAAGGTAAGACAAAATCCCTCAGTGAGAGCTTCCATAATTTCCTTTGTTTGCATTCTGATGACATCCGATTGTTTAACTTATAAAGATATTCAAGTGGCTATAAGTACTCCACCAAGCCCTTCTGTGCCATAACTTCAAAAACAGCTCAGCAATAAATGCTGAGCAGAGATTTTAGGAGCTGTGAGATTCTGCTCCTGAATCTGTTGGTGGATATATCTCGGCCAAGCTGAGATTTGCCTTGCTGAAATGAAGTGCAGTTTTTCCTGGCTTGTGCTAATGAACCTAGAAACTGACTAACAGGTGATTTGGGGGAAGACTGGGGTATTTTACTTGGAGGCATAACTAAACTGCTTCAGCAGGTCAGAAAATTTCAGGAAATAATCTGGGCAGTTAATGCTCATGGCAGCTCAGCTGTCTGTTCCAGAAGTTCATTCTGAGTGTTCTCATTCAAGCATTCATTCACAGTCTCTGTCTAAATTGGGACACCTGATTAGTTGCTGGTTTCCTTTCAAATGCACCTTCCTTTTCTGATGCTAGCATCTGTAGGCGATGAGGTGTCTGCTACTTCCATTAGTGCTGACTCCATTTCTAATGTTTCTAGGGATCCAAATCAGGCAACACAATGCCTCTTCTTCTTTAGAAGATGTTGAAGATTTAATGCTCAATATTATTGTGAATGTTTCCTCTGTAGCCTCATAGTCTAGATTTGGTCCTTGCTTTTCACTAGCTCCATTGTTGTAGTGAGTGACCCTGGGTCGCAATTTACTCTCAAGGTGTCTTTAAATTGCAATGTGTCAGTATATAAACAGGTACTTCCAATACAGGTCTTGGGTGTATCATCATCTGCTTTTTCCTGATTGTGCCTGAGCAAATGTTCTTGCCCTAAAGGTGTCAGCACTAAAAATAAACATTTCATATGGTGAATTACTGCAATTCAATTGGCAATTTCTAGGAAGAAAATGAAAAAGATCAAAAGAAACTATCTGCTATCCTTGGCCATTACAGTGGAGAATGAAAATCACTGAGGGAAGGCAATACTGAAACATTGCATCATGAACCAAATATATCTCAACACAAACTACAAATGTGCTTCTGAAACACTTCTAAATGTGTTTGTCAGTAGCTCTGTACTGGGATGCAGGATTTCTGGGGTAACATTTAATGGAAAATGTCTATCAGGAAGGTGATGAAAACCGCTATTGACCTTAAAACTGGTTATTTTGTTGTTGGTAGTGGGGTGGTTGGTTCTTAGCTTGTGTTGTTTGGGGTTTTATCATTATGGGGTTTTTTGGTTTGGGAGGGTTTGTTTGTTTGTAGGGTTTTTTTAATGCACAAAAACCAAACAAACAATACCACATATTGTAAATGAATGTCAATATTATACAATGTGGAATTCCGAGTCTAAAACTGCCAGTGGTATGACCCCAGGCCCTCTCCTGGGAAGTCAGCAGACCTGTACTGCCTCACTTGCAGATGCTGTGTGTTTCTTACATTATCTAAGAGCATGTCACACATGACAAAACCCTTGGACGTACTTCACAGAATACCTCTGTATTTTGTTGTCATCTTAGGTTGCTAGAATAGGCACAACAAACAACAGCTACTTATCAGTTACAGTTCAGTAGCTACTAGGGCTCATCTCTTTCTCAGGGGCTTCAACATAGTTAGGAAGAAAAAAAAAAACACCTTAGAGTTAGCTGGATACTGCCCATATGTGCTGGGTTCGTGAGAGCGGCTTTGTGGTATTTTGCTAGCTGGAGTTAAACCATGACACCATGTTCTATGTCAAACGACAGAGCAAAGAAGTTTTGAATAACCAGTGTGTCTGTTTGCAGGACTCTCTCTGGTGGCCCCAGCTGAAGAACAGATCAGTAGAAATCAGAAGTGTCTGATTTTTAATCTTTTTTTTCCCCCTGGACGGGGCTTAAAAAATAATTGATGTCTTTTAGAGGAGAAAAATATCAGAAGCTAAATACAAATTAGTCATGTAAAGCATAAGTTTAAATCTGTCAGTCAAACACTTGTAGCTCAGCTCTAATCAAAGGTGATAAATCCTGATGAAATGGAGGGGAAAAGATGGAGAAAAAAAGATCACTCATTTAATGTTCTTGTTAGGCAGCAGTTTCTGAATAGAATTTACTGCAGATGCAGTTCAGCAAAGCACTTGTTTGTATGTGTTTTTCATCTTCAGTAATAAACCCACCCCTTATATACATACCTATGGGCTCCTGAATGTTTAACAGCTCTGCTAAATCAAAGCCTATATTATGAGGTCTTTCAAAGTGATGTTTTATTTTTGTCTGGATGGGAAAACATGAAGCAGTATTTATCAACCTTTTGTAAAATGTAGAGATCTTTTAGAAACAATTTTTGTTTTAAGATGTTTTTGTATACACTAATCTGAAGGTTTATTCTTTTTAAAATGTGGAAATTCTGTCTTTTTTTTTTTTTTCCTTCTCTTTGATACAGCTGTAGCCTGCTAGTTATGGGATAAATTGCAGCACAGGATTTGTGCTACTTAAAAGCCCAGGAAGGAACAGCACTTGCCCTCCTTGCTCATCAGCAGCTAAGTAGATGTGGTTCCAAGGGAACACATTTGCATACTATAGCTTTGGATTTTTTTTCTATGGTTCAGGACCTCTGAGATTAACAAGGCTGGTTTTAAATTCTCTGCCATCACCAAGAGTCCTTGCCACTCAAAACAACCTGTGCAAACAGGTTATTTTGAGTGAGGAGGCTGAATCTGAAGTGCATGTGGGAAATGCCCTCTGCTACCTCCTTAGAGCAGCCTGCCTGTGTACAGATATGTGGATCCATTCTGGCAAAAAGCCACTACACAGTGATACCAAAGAGGGCTCTTTTTCTGAAGTGCTGCAGTATCTTCCCTCCTCTCTGTATTTACAGATAAAATATTCAAGTTTACATTAGCTTGAAGACTTAATTTAGAAATTCTTTCAAATCATCTCCTGCTTAAATATTATGTGCAGATTGCCAAACATTGCAATATTAGGATTCTTTTAGATCTAACAGCTGCCTTGGATAACATTGGCCATACGGTGTTACGTTTGTGCTCCCTACCAAGAGCAGATGGAGTCTCCTAGCATCTTTGATGCTTCTTCACGTGGGAGGCCCAGAGAGTAACTGTTGGCAAGTAATCATCTACCTCACGTCCTGTTCAGTCCTCCCACCTCTTGTCCGTGAGCATGGGTGAAATGCAGTCTTGCCGCTGGTGTCAGTTTAGTGAGGAGTCTTTCTGGAGGCATGGAGATGGCTAGGAGCATGCTGGGTAGGTGAGGGCTAGGTAGGCAAGGCTCGGTCCAGGTATGGCTTGGTGGAAGGTGGTGCACAGCATCTCCTCTGAAGCAAGCTTGGGTATCATCACACTCTGTACCTCTGCACAAAGCCTATGGCATCTTGTTCTGTGCTCTGCATTACCTGTGTTGTAAGAACTTCTTCATCCTCCTGGGTAGGCTTCAGGACGGCAGGGAGTGCGGGGCTACCATGGCAACACTGCCAGGAGAAGCAGAACTATCTATTTTAGGTGATATGGATTGAATGAAACAAGCAGAGCAACTTTCTGAGAGGTTGCTGTAGTTGTCCCCTGGGGAAGTTTTGCTCTGGGAGACTAGTTTCTCATCTAAAGGATGTTATATTCAAGGCTGTGCTTGGATGCACAGGTAGTTCCTCACTTTTCCAGAGTTCATTACGTCTATGTAACCTCAGTGAGGCGAGACGAACTCCTTCTTGGTATATAAGTGTTTGAAGACACAGATGGGTTTAGCACAAAATACACGCAGTGGTCAAATACCATTATTTTACCAAAAAATAAGTAATTCCTTGAAGAGCTGATACACAGTTTGGAAGTAGCTTGTGTGTGGGACACTACTTAAACTGACAGTATAGTAAGAGAAAACAAATATGACTTTATTTTTCTTTCCCAACAGCCTATAATAAATCTGTTTAAGATGGGAAGTTAGATTTTATCAAGAAACACTATATATTTTTGTTTAATTTGGGGGAGGAGAAAACAAACAAAGTCTCACCTCAAAACAGCAGGATAATGCATTCCCATGGCAAAGTTCTCAGTGTTTTATTTTTTATGATATTCAGCATCCGTGAAAGGGAAGCTGCTCCCTGGAACCAAGCAATGGCTAGTTACATGAGAAATCATGTCCTTCTCTGTTCATGATTATTTATTGATTAAAATACAATGTGCTGAATTGCAAATTACCTCTAATGGCTTGAATGCCATATCATTCTTTTATAGCCTTAAAATACAACAATAATTCTGAAACAGTGTTCTGTGTGTATCTGCCTATCCTCACCTTCTGTTTATAAATTTTAAAGCAGTTGGTTTTGGTAATGGTAGACTATATTTATCTTTATAGTGCAAAATTGTTGTAGCTAAAGGTAAATGGGACATTTAGACTGAATTTTAAATAAATTTGGCTTTTTATCCTAATTGGGAGACACTTTCAGTAACAGCTTGAAAACATGCATGGGAAGCTTTTGTAATGTTCTTATTATGTATTCATGTCTCAAATAAAGGAGTTTTTCCATATTGTTATTCAGGGTTTATGTGAACCACAGTGACTTTCTGTCTCATACTACAATTGTGAGATTTTAATTCAGATGCCTCTAAAACAATTTTTTTTAGGATTCACTTTGAGCCCATTAGGAATAAAATATATATTGCCACCATAATGGACTAGAGTATTTTAAAGCTTAAATGACATGTATCCATTGGACACACTTTAGAACTAGCAAGTATTTTTTTTCTAGGGTTCAAGAATATGACCTGAATGATTTAGAGGACCAGCAACTGTACAATAGGCTGTGTGAATGCAAATGGCTTTATGACCACTTGTGGCTTAGGAATTTATTGCAATGGTTTTCAACAACCTGGTTTAAAGTGCATGTAAGAGAATGTTGATGAAACATTGGTTTAACAGAGCACAACCACATCATTTTTATAATAATTATCTGTATTAATGAATACATGTTTATATGCTCTGAAGCATTTGTAGTAAAGGTAATGATAAATCTGTATGACAAATGTATCTTCTCCATAGTTTAAGTAAGCCCACTGATAAAAACAAAAACAAACAAACAAAAAACCAAGCCAAAACAAAACAAAAAACCCCAAAACAAACAAACAAAAACCCCACCACAAAACAAAACAAAAAACCCACCACACCAAAGCATTGTTGTAAATGCTTTGGTTTGTTTTTTTTTTTCTTCCTTCTTCTTTCCAACAAGTAGTGGAAATTTTACTTGGACATTAAAATCCACATACCCTGAATTTCACTATGTTCTAGCAACCTTAAAAAGAATGTAAGTGAGGAGCCTCATGGAGGGCCACCCCTTACCAGCTCCAGCAGTGTCACTCCCACAGACTGGGGATGTTTTTGAAATGCCAATGTCATTTCTCAATCAGACTTAGGCTCCTTGGCAAAGGCTCTGTCCCCAGAGCAGCCTACAGTGGAATAACGGGTGCAGACTTTGTTCAGCTTTGGGCAAATTAGATCTTCCTGAGGATTTTGGTTAAGGACACGGTGATAACTATGTATGTTGACTAAAATAAACCACCCCACAGTAGCTAAAAACATAAAAGAAAAGAAAATTTTGCCAGGAGTGGAAGAACAAAGGCAAACATGAGAACAATTGTGATGTTCAGCACAGAACAAAAACAGTTATAGAGACCCCATGAAAGAATAACCTCACCAAAAAGCACTGTGGTGAAACAGAGATGCAGTGCAAGAGAAATACAGTCCTGATATTTCAGGAGAGCCAGGTGCAGGAATAAAAATAACTTTATTTATATCTTTGGCTTTGATTATCTTGTTCATTGTGAAGGAACCCACAAAAGCTAAATAATGTGAAAATTGTTCTGTTCTAGGATTTCCTAGAGGATTTCTACCACAATGTATATTCTAGACCTTTCCTGTCTAAAATGTAATTGTTGTTTAGGAATGTTCTTTTGAACTTTTTGTCTGTATTGCTTTGTTTCCTTGAGTTTAAATAATAAATTTACCAATTCTTTTTTCCTTCCTCAAATGTGAAAAAGAATTCAGGAATAATTACTCCCCACTTTTAATTATCTAAATCATATTGAATCTATAACCAGCTAAGAGAATGGCTTTCTTTTTTTTTAAGCCCTTCATCTTAAGACTGAGCTAGGTTATAAAGAAAACTCATGATATTCTTAATAAAGCTGTCAGTAGGCGAATTTCCATTGCAGAAGATTTGCAAGCATAACCTGTGTTAGAGCCTTTTTATTAGTGCTTCATCAAAAGTGTCCAAAAACTGAAAACTAAACCATTCCTCCGTTTAGTACTCATCCACCCAGGCTTTGGACATCTATCATATTTATATCTCGCTCTGAGACAGTTGAAGTTATTGTGAGATGCTAGAAATTGGCCAGTGATGGTATTTTCCAACAAGGGCAGTCAATGTCTACTGTTAAATGAGTTTGGGATCTAATTGTGTAGGGTTGCTGTTAATATAGTGTGTGATCTAACACAGTCTATGTTGCCATTGCATGCGACTATAGTATGTTATAGTAACTATAGTAACTATATGTTACTATTTGATACATTCTGTAAATGCATGTAATCTATGTGATGTTACAAAGCAAATATATCCAGTTGAAGTAGTATTTTTTTTAATCCAGTTGAGGCAGTAAAAAGATGGTGCTTTAACTTGTGTGTAGTAAAAAGACATTAAGACAGATCTGTATGTGCTGCCTTTTGGAGGAAAAGCCATCAATAACGTAATTCTGTGGGATTTGGGGACATCTATGATCATGCTTAAAAAAAAAGAAAATCTGAAAAGCTGGAGATCTCTAGCATTTTCTTAATAGAAAACAGGTATTACCTCAGACTTGTAAAAGATAATTTATTTTCATGTGTACAAATTAAGGATATTAGGTTATTGCAATAAAAAATGAGGAATTTGAAAAAGAAAGTCTTGGTGCCTAGTATCCTCCTCTCTCTTCCATTTGGCTTCAGCAAATCTTTCCCACAGATTATATTTACAAGCAGCAACATAGATTTCTAGATAGTTAGATTGCTTATGAACATCCAGCTTTCCCAGATGTGAACATGAGCATCCTCAAAGAACCCTGTTCACTGGTGATCTCTATGGCTGTTGCACTGTGCACACCCAGGGTAAGCTTTAACTAACTAATGAACAACCACAAGTGTCAGCAAGACCAAGACCCACAGTGACAAGGACTCATTTTACTGACCATCCTGATGGTCAAGATGGACAGGAAACCAGAAACAAAAAAGAGGTGACTTGGTCAGGATCCCACAGCTACTAGTGGCACAGCTAGGAACTCAGCCCATCTCTTTGATTCCCTCCTCAGTTCATTGACCCTCCACATATTCAATCCCTTTTAGGTGTTGTGTATCCAGATGAAGGCTATCAACAAGAGTGTACCAAAAGCTAAGACAAACAGCCCTCAGCAGTCATCCTCAAGTCCTGTGGGACATATGGGCTGTAAGAGCAAGCTGTCTCCATACACTATGTTATTGAAGTCCTTTGAAACTCTTTGCCTGGGCATAATCTGTATAGTTATTTTATACAACTTTTCAGTTAAATTATTAATTTCACCCACTCTAGCAAAGTATAGAAAATGTACTCTTTTCCTTATAGCATCTCTCTTTATGGAAGAAATAAAAATATAATCTATTATGCATGACATTTGCCTAAACTTTTCTTCTATACTAATTTCAGCCTGTGGAAATTATATGAACAAAATGAGCCATACTCGGCCTGTGTTAATCCTGCATAGATCTGTAAAAGCTCCATTTGGGTCCACTGCAGGTTTAAACCACTGCAGTTGGTAGCAAGATGTGTCCCATGGCTCCCTTTTGTAATGATACTCTAAATTTATGTAAATTTGCAGCTTTACGTGCTATAAGTAGGCATTTGTATGCAGTGATGCCACACTGCCTTGACTTTTCTGGACTGAAAAAACACTGTCTTATTTATCCAGAAATACCTGGCAGAGGATGGTAAAAACTTATATTGTATAAATCTGAAGAATTCATCATTGTTTTGTTTCGTTAGTGCTACTGGGAAAACTATCTCTTTAATTTTTTAGAGGACCTGGGTTAGGTCATGTTAGAGACCACAGAGGTAAGCAAATAGCATTTTAGCTCATTAGTGTCAAAGGTGTGTATGTTAATTATTTATTGTCCATAACTATTGTGCCAGTTGTGAGGGAAACTGGTGGAAAGTTGTTTCAGCTAACATTCAGTGGCCAGTGAGAGTGTGAATCACGGGGTCATTGGCATCCTACTCTAAGGAAGATGTGTGCGTTGCTTATCATAAAATGTCCCATTATGGACGGGAGGCAGTGAGATGAAACTCTGCTGTGTATATACATGTGTGTGTGACATACACAGATCTACAAAAATCTCCTTCGACCTTTCAGAAGTTTAGCTTAAATCAGTAGGAATATTTCTAGTGAAATGGGATGTTTGGTCTGGGATTGTAGTCTGATTCAGTGAGTTATCTGGATGACTAACTATATCCAGATGCAGAAACACCTGTGGTGAGATTTCATTGGGATAATTCCATTTTACGTCCTTGAATCCCACCTCTGAAGAGCATAAGTGTGCAAGAGTAGTGGCTGGACCAAGGGGAAACAGTAGTGTTTTATTGCTTTTATTAAAATCTACGTATATTTACTTCAATATATTGATTGAAGTATTTTAATACCTTATTTAAAAAGAAAAAGTATGAATTAACTTCAATTTTATTTTTTACTTTCCCCACATTGTCTTTCCCTGTTTCCTTCATCTGGTTGATGTGTGTCAGTATGTGCACTGTCAGCACGAGATTTCTGGCATGAATTAGCAACTGCTTTCTCATGACACTGGTCTTGTCTAGATTAAGATCTCCCTCGTCCTTGTTAGCTGTCTGGGGAAGCTGCTGCTTAGCTTTTCTTTCCCCAGCCTCCCTTGTAGGGTAAGTTCAGAAACCTGTTCTTTGTCTTGCAGACTTGTGCTGGAACCAGACCAGCAGATCTGCTAGCTTTCAACTTTCAGTTTTTCCTAAACCTGACTTAAACAGCAGAGAGAAGATAAAAAAAGACATCTGATTTGCTTTGGAAGGAATCACTCTATTGTTGAACTTGTTTATTTAGGTCTGGCTTCATGTGACTGTAAAGGCTGCTTTTGTTTTTGGTTTTTTTTAAAGTAATTTTTGTTTCGCTACTACAGAAATTACATGGTGCATTTGCCAGAAAGCCCTTCAAAAATTTTGTTTTAAATAAGCTGTAATGCTGCATCAGAAACACCTACTGAAGTCTGAAGTAATTTTTCCCACCCTCTCCTGTGTTCCAGACTCCATTTCCTTGCTTTGCCCTTCTCTAGTCACTGTTACTTTTGATTACTTTTTGCCTTTTTTTTCCCCCTTTTTATTCCTTATTTTGAAAATGCTGAGCAGACGTAAATGAAAACCCAGACACTCTTCATTTACGGTCCTTAGGATTGTTTCCAGTGCAGGTGGGCTGATGTTACAGGGAAATTTTACATCCCCCATTTCCCTTCTCTCTCACTAAGAACAAGAACCAAAAGAAAAAAAAAAATTTAGTAGTGTGATACCAAGCTTTGGAGAAAATACCCTAGCTCAATTGCATTTTCAAAAGCTGAATACATGTGAAAGTGCATTCCAATTATCTGATTCCCTCTTGATGCTAATGAAGGAAGAGAAGCTTCATCCTGACAGACAGTGCTTGACTGCCTGCTGCTCTTTCCAAATTGTTTCTCTGTCCTACCGTCTACAGCTGCCCTCAGGCTGTCTGTGAAAGTTCACAGTCTGTAATTGTTTGGGTCATATATTAGCCTTTGGTTTACAATAGAGGCTAAGTAATCTGAAAATTTCCATGGCACGCCTGCTGACTTCAATAATCTATTAAGGATTTTAGGTAGTCTGTGCTTTACCTTAATTTTTCTGCACTAATAATAAGAAAAAGTCAATACCATCATGAATTTGCAATGGAAATTGGAGTGAATAATGTATTGGTGAGGCAGAAGTCAGGACTGCCCGCAGAGGGAAAAATAACATCTAATTTTTTGAGACAATGTGGCTGAGCGAGTAGAATGATGTTCTGGGGTTAGGAAGGCTGGCTGTGCTTCCCTGGATATGCCCTACAGTACCAGCTGTCCAAACATCTGAAGGCTGAGCTATAAGCATCTTTCATTAGGCACCAAGAGCCCTGGAGCCTTTGGACATTTAAGTCTTGACCTCTTGAATTACGGTTTGTTCCCTAATTATAGGGCATAGCTTCACACTTATATTAGAATGTACTAAGAACAATGGATTAAAAATATTCTAACATGATTACTACCTTCTTTCATTTTAAGGTAAGTAATGTGTGTTCCTAGACTAAAGAAGAATTTCAAGTCAAATTGATTTAGCTTTCCTGCATTTGGCCTTGCAGAAACACAGGATATATATAGCTGTAGCAGAGATGTGCCACTGGGGAGTCATGGCTTGATGGCAGATATTTCTTGAGAGTCTTTGTTCCTTCAACAGCTCCTCTATCCAGCAGCCTGTTGGCAAGGTGTTTCCTCCAGGTCTGTGTTTGTTCCCTAGGAAGACCTAGGGACAACAGAGCTCAACATGGGAAACAGACATCTCATGCTAATGATATAATCACTTCGACATTTTTAAGTAGTACTGGCCACACGTTCACAACTGGAAATTTTCCATCCTGAGGAGGAGAGCCAATGTGCTGGAAGTTTCCAAACAGACTTCTCCTGCTAGCATTTAGGTTAATGAGATTTTTTTACTGGGAACATATCACAGTTAAACACCTGTGGCGAACACGTGTTGAGAGATCAAAAAGTGTCTTGTCTGGGTTTTTCCGTGCTTGAGCTTTTGCCAGCATTGGCTATAGTGAGCAACCAAAGAGTTGTTATGTACCTGTATAGGGATTTTTCAGGCCAAATGAGATCAGCAGTGCATCATCTAAATTTCTGCTTAATAGATTAATGTATAATTAAGAGAATGTCCAAGGGAATTCACCTCTGCTCTATAGATATTAATTATTACTAATGTTTTTGCAGTGGCTAGATTCTACCCGCTCCCAATTCAGATATTTTCCTCCACTGTCTCACAACTTCGTCTTCAGTCTCCACTTTCTGAATCTTGTGCAAGATTCTTAAACCAGTTTGAAGAAATCCATTTTAATGTTATCTTATTGAAAGAAGAAAAAAAAAGTAGATAGTGTGATTTTTTTTTTTAAAATATTTTGCCAAGGAACAAAATCTTTCTTTATTAAAAACCTGGATTTTAATATCTAACATACTAGGATATACTGTGCATTCTTATAACAGAAGTTTTATTAATTATGAACCTTTCTACTCTTTACCTGGAAAAATAAACACTGAATCTTCCCTCCCTCTTTCCTTCTGTTTGTTCTAAGATGTTCTTCACTGAAAAGCTTGGACCAACCTGAGTTTCACAAGAATTACTTGCTTCATGGGGATAATCCAACCAGTACATCTGGTTTGCCCAAAAAATGTGGGGAAATATTTTCAAAATAACTCAATTGGATGAGTTCCTTTGGGGAAACGAGCCTCAGTTCTTGGGGCTGCAGCTGCCCAAAGATTAGCTGTAGCTGGGTAGGTAAATATATAGCTTCAGAGTTGACACAAGAGATTATAAAATGCTTTTTAAATACAAAATTTGATATAAAATCAACAGAAGTATCATCAGTCATCATGACAAATTCTAGACAACATGCTTTGAAAAGTTAATCTTGCTTATTAAAATGTTAAATCTATAGAAACATGCAGATTGTCACATTGGAGTAGACTAATTTTTCCATTTGGTTTAGTATCTTGCATCAAAGCACATCATCAGATACCATAAACCTGTTGTGCCTGGTCTCATCTTGCCAAACAAGTTTGTGGAGTACTCTCGAGTGTGAAGGTGTCTCAAACATCTTTGGAGTCCTCTCTGACTTTTGAGAGGACCAGAGCTGTCTCTGCATACACTGTTTTATAGCTGTTGCTATACTGTCTGCCTCTAGATTGATCCAACTGAAATCCACCAGCAACATTTCTGTGAAAGGGACCTACTTGCCTCATTGTAAATTCCACCCCTTGTTTGGGTCCTCCCCACTAAACTTAGGTCTGTCAGACAGGGCAGGATGTACACATCTTAGCTGACTGGGTTATACAGATTTCGCCTGTGCTTTGGAAGGGACGTGCCACAGCCCCTCTAGGATTAGTCCTGTTTGTTGCTAGAATCCAGTACTGCTGGTTGCAACTCCAAGGTTGTGGCCCGAAGTTTTGGGTCTTTAATGATGCCCTGGACCCACTGTTGTGGTATAACCTTACCCAGCAATTAAGTTGCATGCTCACCTCCCCACCCTTCCCCCAGTGCAAGAGGAGAGTCAGATGAAAATACAAGGAAAGCTCGTAGAGGTACGAACTATTTAATAATATAAATTAAAATTATAGTGATACTAATACTAACAATGCTATTACTACTAGGTAATTAAAATAATAGAAAATAGAACATATGATACAATAGCTCACCACCTGCTGACTGACACACACCAGGTCCCAGAGAAGTAAGAGTTGGAGTCTGAGACCCCAAAGGAGACAACACCACCGGGGTAACAAGCCAGCTGACCCCTCGACCCTCTACCAAAGGAACTTGCCCCACTGTTAAGAACCTGCCAGGAGCTAACAGAGATGCTAATGACCCAGCTATCAAGGTAGACCAAGTCTTAATAACCCCCCTAGGCCACTTCCTGCCTTCGAAGTGCACTGCGCATGTGCCCTGAGCCTTATGTGCCATGGAATGAAACGCTCCCTCGGCTGCCTGGCAGCTGACAGCACTGTGACGTAAAGGAGCTCACTCCTGCCTGAAACCAGCACACCCGCATACTGTGAAGACTGCCAATGGCCAAGGAGAATCTGTTAAGAGAGGAACAGAAAACATAAGGGTGGCAGGGAGAAAGGAGTTAATCTGAATGGCTGTGCAAGTAAAAACACTGTGAACCTTGGGTTGAGGTTTTGTCTTGGCTCTTCTTCATGGTCACCTGATATCTGTAGTTTGTTCTCTTGTACTTATAAAGCATTAGTTGTTATTAAGAAGCAATGTACCTAGTTCTGAGAAGTGCCAAATGCAATCAATAAGTCCCTGACAGGCTCTTACCAGCCAAGATTTCACCTGAAAGGAAGAGAGCTTCTGCTTCTTACAATCACTTTCCTTTGCTATTTGCATCAGAAACAGGGATCATTACAATCGAATGAAAATACATTTGTGGGAGAAGATGTGGATGTTAGGGTTGTTTTTTGGCACAAACTTTTGATATGCATATGCTCTGGAGATGGTGGGGAAAAGAAGGGAGACATGGATTTTTCTGTTGGGATGTGTTTGCCTTCCAACAGTTTTATTTATGGTAGTTAATTCTTAGTATTGTTTAGGATAATGTGAAGCAGATAAGCTCACACACAGTGTAAGAAAATGAAAGTAATCCCAAAATATCTACTAGATACACTTTAATCCTAATTAAAACTGAAGTAGAAAAGAGAATGAATTAAATACACTTTATAGTCTTGATTTATTCCCCATTGAGTGAGATTTTTTCCATTCCAGAATACCCCACCTTAATTTCTAATCATCCTTTCAGCCTTCACCATGAGTGACAGGGCAAGGACGAGAGTGGCTGCTAGTGTCTTGGGAGAATTTATTTAAGGTTCTGAGCTGTGGAAGGGATTTGTCATTGTCAATATTGGTGATGTGGCTGATCAGCACCCTGATCAGTCTTGTCGTGAGGAAGGAAAAAGTGTATGCCTATGTGACAGAAAGAGAGGAACACAGAAATTACTTCACAGATAAATTACACTCATTCTAGCTATCTGTGTCTGTATGTATTCTAGTTGTTGTTTCACTAATTCTTGGGGAAATAAAAATAAGAACAACTATTCAGTTTACTCTTTAATTTACTTTATGAAGCACCTGGGATATGAGCCTGTGAGAGGGAGCACTCTGGCCAGGGGAGAAAGAACGCAGTGCTAGTTCCCAAGCTGTCCTCTTTTACATGCTGTGAAATTTCTTCACTTAATTTAAGGAGACCCAAAAGAAACTGTGATAAGTGAAACTCTTGTGTTAAGAGGTTTGGGATTTCCAAAGCATCCAGAATTCCGGGGGCTTAGCTGAGCTTATCAGTGGTAGTTGACACTCTCTGATCTGCCAATTGAACCAGGAATCACTTTGAAACAGGTGCCTGTGTAAGGTTTCCCATTGCATTATGATTCTGGGCAGCTTCAGGCTTTCACTGCACTTACAATTTGATCTAAAAATACTTTTAGCTGATATGTGCTCTAAAACACTCGCTTGTAGGTGAGGTGGTACTGTCTTCCCTAATTGCAAGATTCAGTTATTTGTCATTTCAAAGGTCAAGAGATACCTCTCTGATGAAACAATTCACTAATGTATCTGAGCGCTTCCAACACAATCAGGAGGTTTTCCTTCCAGATCACAGATAACTACAGAAGATATTTTCTGTACAAAGGAAATTTCTCTCTCTGAATCTTGAGGAGTCTCTGTCCCTCTATTATTCCTTTCCTTTGCTTGTTGGAGCAAAAGAGTTGCTCCATGTTCAAGAATCACAGTCAGCCTGTACAGCAAATCCCTCCCAGGCTGTTCCTGCAGCCAAAAGGGTAAGGTTGTAGCAAATGTGCAGACAGAGTCTGTCTTGGCTTCAGTGGAACCTGAATCAACTACTAGCAGGCTTCAAAATGGTTGATTAAACGTACAGCATAGGAGGATAGACAAAATATAGGTAGATGCTCTTAATTTAATGACCTGGGGCTCATGTCCTCCTCTCATGTCCTTAGAGTCCCAAAATTGGGGAAACATATATATAGAAATATGTACCAGTTGCCTATTATCCTCTTCATATGCTCATCTTTCTGTGTTTAGGGTTCTGCCTCTTGGAGTCCTTTGCTTGGTGTACAGGGGAGCTTAACACACTGTAACAAGCAGTGACTTGTCAGCATTGAGAATATTCAAGGACTAGGATTTAAGATGGATATCTAGACTAGAAAATTTTAATAAAAACCTGGCTATCAGAAAATCAAAAGTGTTTGTCTTTATTGTTGATTTCTTTCACATCCGGATATACCCTTTACTACATCACAGGATCTCCAAATGTTTTGAGTCTTTTAGAAAAATAACAAAAAAATACTGTTCTGAAGTTCTTGACTTTAATTTCTTTGGAATATCGATCATCAGAGTATATTAAGGATATTAAGCAGTGACAGAGTGAGAACTAAATTTATGTGAGGTACTAGAAAAATTCCAGTGTGCAAAACTGTTTGAATAAATGGCTAATTTTCAATGTGACTGAAGCTCTGTAGCTGATATCTAAAGTTCCAATGTAATTACTAGAGCTGCTGCGCAGTGGGTGAGAGGGAGTGATGTTATTCTTTTGTAAAGAAGGATTTTCAAATTTATCTGACTTACAATATTAATTGGAGGCAATTTGATCTGATGATGTTCTAATGAAATCTAGTTTTCACTGTGTTTGCCTACCCAGGACTGCATCAGTCCAAGCTTTTGGATGTAACAACTGTAAGACAACTTGGAAGGTAGATTTCCCACAGAAGCAGTTTTTGTTCCCTTTCAAAAAGAAAACAATGACACTTGGAGGAAGAAATTTCAAACAACTTAATCTTACACTTAAGGAAGATAATGCCACTCACTCTATGACTGAGACTTTTATAGACTTCTTTCAAATAAGAATATTTTTAGATAACATTGAAAGTGCAAAGTGGGGGAGGAAATTTGGATGAAACCCACTTCTAAACTGTTATTCATGATTTGGAAAACAGACCCACAAGGGAGACCAGGCAGAGGGATAAGCTAAGCCTTAGCCATGAAGAGTTGTAGAGAAATAATGAAGTTGAATATGGAAATGACTAATGCTTCCTTAAATTTTAAATTTTGGGTAATTTTTGTTAAAAACTATGCAACTGTAACTTGTCTCTCAAAGATATTCCTTTTTCCTTGCCTGTTTTGTTTTGTTTACTTCTTTGTTTTTTCGTTTTGCCAACCAGATCTCTACAGCTGTGTCAAAAGAAAGGTTATAATAAGTGAAAGTAAGTCTTGAAAAATGGTTTTGCTGGAAAAATAACTGGAACTGCATATATGTAATGCTGTATTCTAAATTTCTTCTAACTTGGGGGAGGAAACAGAGAAACTCTCAGACAGTGAGTCCAAACCATTGCTGTTAGCCATCAGCATTTAGTCCTGAAGAAAATTCATGTTAATTGACTCCCAGTGCAGAGCCCCTATTGCTATATCTGGCTCTTGCTCAGAGGGGAAAAAAAATATCTAGGCAACAAAATGTTTTGCACTGTTTGGCTTAAACTTAAAAACAACACCCAACAACAAGTAGCCTGAAGGCCGAAACTAATTGTGAGAAATCTTATCCTATAAACACTTGTCCTATGAAAGACAAGAGCTATGAAAAATAGCGTCAAATACAGTATGTCTTCTGCTATCCATAGCTGCGAAGGCCCGGGAGATGACTCAATACAAATAGAATTTCTCTATATAAAGAAGCATAGTGGCTATATGGATCAGCAGAAGAGAATTTCCCTTCTCCCTTGAAGAACAAATTGCTTTTTTTTCCCCCCATCAGCTCCTGGATGCCTCATATCTATCCCTTAAAGCATCATTTACACAGTGTTTTGACTGTCTGCCAGGAAGCTGGTAGGAAGCTATTTCACTGAATGGAAAATGAACAGCGATTGCAGTTCAACCTGCTGATGTGGTCAAGGGCCCTGTCATACTTGTGGATTTTTCTCTGTCAGTATGGTAAGCATGCTCCACATCTGAGCAGGTGGCAAAGGGGGTCTGGTGTTAATGTCTGTTTTCCATCGTGGTTGCAAAGATATTACTTTCATGCATTTTTGCTGACCAATGTTGGTTTTTCTTGAGCAATTTAGCTTTTGAGTACCCAACAAGATAAACCCTAAACAGCATAAATCTGCAGTGGAGTTTAATCCTGGAAAGCCCAGCTCATGTTTCCCCACCACTACATTAGGCTTCAGAAATCAACAGTCACTTAAAATAATTTAGATGCAGGAATATTAATTTGCAGTTTTATTTATACCTGACTTAATTTTTACCTTATGGTTGTGTTTTGCCTCATCGACACTTCATTTTATCTTGCAGTAACAGAATATTGGATATTGCTGATGATATCAGTAATAGCTTAAAACATATAAATGGCTCCATGGTGTTTCTGAATGCTTTGTGTAGTATTAATCTTTCCTTAGTTTACACAACTGGTTTTAACCAGTCATCCTGCATCCTTCCAGAGGCAAGTCATCCTGTCCCAAGGTGGGCATCTCGGATGGGTTGCCTTCTGAGCGGCTCCATCATTGGCCTTTGACTACGGAGAGAGGAAAGGCACTTGATTAGGTCAGGATAGAATAGATGCCTAAACTCGGAGTGCTGAAGTTGAGAGATTAATTCTACCTCTTTAGGATAAAGGCAGTATTCATGGATGGAAAATACAGGCGACCTCACAGATTCAAATCTATATATTGGGAAATACAAGTAAAGATGAATGGTAAGGTCTTAATCTGATTTTAATTGAAAGTATAGATTAAGTACATCTGAGGAAAACACATACTTACTGTATGTCTTTATCAAGTCCTTGCAGACTTTTGAATAAAAGAAAGTGCGGAAGATAAATTATCATCTTTTGTGGGTGATTCTCTCGTGCATACATGTGGCTGGATTTGTTAAGGAATGCAGATCTTCATGCACTTCTCACAGGAACAGAGCATTTCCCAGGAAAGGTAAAGGTCACCTTCTTCAAGCTGCAACTGTAAATAACCAGTGTAAAACCCAGTAATTCATAACTAAATCATGTCTGACCGAACCAATAAGTCTGTTCTATTGTGAGTACAAAAATCAGAAATGCTGTTATTAAACCACTCCAGAAAGCCCACTAAATCTTACTTGTGTGTTTTCTCAGAGCTGAAATGAATAACAATTTACAGATATATACACGTCTAATTAAGAAAAAAATCTATATGTCTCAGGAATTGGTGGTACTGATATTTTTTATTTGCTTGTTTTTGCTTTACACATTTAAATGGCCAAGTTTAAGGTGTGTGTTTGTGGTTTGGGTGTTTGTTTGGTTTTTTTGTTTTTTTTTTTTTAATATATATAGCATAGATAACCACAGAAAGTCCAATTTCAGTGCAAGTATTCTCTCCCAGCCCTTTCTGAGTCCTAGTACACATTACAGTCATGACTCCATGGTGCAGTGCAGCACTGTTAGAAATCCCCAAGCTGCCTTCAAGCAGTCAGCTGTGACAATACGGCACAGTGTAATGTCATGCAACAAGGCTAGCGCAGGTCCCTGAAGCTGTGTATCCGCATTACCTATTCTGCAGCCATCTTCTTCCAGCCTGATGGAGCCCCACTGGCACCAGTGTGGGGATCTCAGCACCACGCTCCATTGCTTGCTGTAGTTAGCATTTTGTAGTTCATGAAAGGCTGGTGAGCTGCTTGGATTGCCTAACATTTCACGTGTTCTTGGCTTGGGTGACTAGTGCAGCTAAAGGCATAAACTTAATAATAAGTATAATGATTTACTATGAAATGTGCTGGATTCACAGAGGTACATATGTGACTGTGAATAGTGATAAATCTAGTTGCCACATGAATCTATTACAGGGCTGACTAAATATAGGAACAACTTTAAACTTCTAACTATTGTTTCTGTTAGGACCTGTTTAGAAACTAATGTCATTTTGAAGACATTTGCCCACAGGAATTTAAAAAAAAAATAAAATAAATCCAAGCATGTAATTTGTTTGCATGCTTTGCGTTCCTAAAGGGAAGTAAAATTCACTGAACGGTGCTTCTGTTGTTAACAGCTCAGTCAGCACTGTCATAGCTTTGGAGACACATGGACAGAAACCTACTGAAAAAATGAAGATGGCAAAATGTCAGTCATATATTCAATTTCAGTTTAATATCAATATCAGTTTACCTACTGGTCCTTTTTGATTCAAACAAGATCAAACTAACTATTTATTACTATTATTATTTTTCCCCTTTTTAAATAAGCTAGGTATTCACTCTCCAATTCTCTCTAGGAAACAAAAAACTTAAATTTTAAAACTGTGCAGTGAAGTAATGGAAAACAAAGTAAAATCAACTCCTTCATTTCGTAGCACAAGATTTCTATTGCTTCTTTCTGTGCATCAGCACTGCAGCTATAAAGGAAAGCAACGATACAGTACACTTGGCACTACTCGCAGGAAAAATTCCTAGCAAAAAGATCATTCTGCAGTAGGGTCTTGATCAGGTTTTTGAATCCAGAGTTATCCAAACCACCTCTCTCCCTTGCCCCTATCTGATGTAGCAGCAGCACAGTAGAGAGGAGACACTCGATAGTCTGGGTTAACTTCAGGCTTGATGCTGAATCCTATGGATGGCTTTTGCATATGGCTGTAGCATTTATCAGTGACTTCAACATTAGAAAGACCTGAAAGCCCCCTGTAATATGTGCCTTTTGGTGAAAGTTAATGCTGTGTTCTTATTTGTGTCCTATGAAACTCTACCATACAGGCCAGGCTACTACTTTACAGGCATGGCACAAAGGGTGAGCAAACACAACAAATAATTTATTTTGATTGTACATTTATTCATCTCCAAATCCATAGAGAGAGCTTAGCTGAGAGTCAGATTTAATTACCACTGAAAGTGAACCTGGTACACAGACTTTAAGGCATTTACTCTTCCTGGAGAAGGGCTGAGGGTCTCACTGAAAGCAGTGCTTTGGAAAAGGATATTTTCTACAGTCCCAGGAGCCTCAAGATAATCCCTAGAATTTGGAGCAGTTAATTTTATCTCTACTTTGGAGGCCAACAGAGTGAATTCATGTCAGGCAGTGGGGAAGGGAAATATCCAACTGGGAAGTGAAATGAAGGGCACTGTGAGCAAAAGAAAGTACAGGAGGATAAAGAAATTGGAGATAGAGAGAGAAAGGGCAGGTGTCGTTTTCTGCTTCCCCTCTCCTTCCTTTGATCCTGGGAGTCTTTCAGTGCTGCCTCACAGGGAACCACTATAACACCTGACTGGGGAGGCAAAGGGTGATGTTTCGTCTAAGTGCAAAGGTGGTGGGCACAAAACTTGAAAGGGAACGATGCCATTTGTACTGAGAATATTGCTAGGGCCAGGGGACCAGAGGCTTCACTAACCTGTGCCCCAGGGAGAGACATGGCATTTGTCTCTCATCCTTTCTCCCTTCTGTTCCCAAGCGAGCTCTACTCATTCTGCTCACAGCAGTTCGCTACACCTCCTTGTCACCGGGTCACTCCATACAGTGCTTGCAACATCTGCAGGACTGTGCCCCTGTGCCCCTTAGCTTTAACCTGTACACTGATGAAAGCGAGAGGTTCCCTCTTCACTTCAGAGGAAGTGAGGTTAAGTGGCTGACCGAGTCGTGGACTTTCTAAATGAAGATTTTGCCACAGCAGTACGCTACCAGGTGATATGGCTGCATTGCTATCCCAGGGGCTGACCTCAAGTTCAGCCTCACAACAAGCTCTTTACAAACACCAAATCATGTACACCTCTCAGTTAATTCCTGCATCAAGCCCATTGCTCACTTCTGCTGGAGCCCTAACACATATAGAAAGACCTTGATTTACAGGTGGTGTCATAAGAAAAGATAGTGGCAGAACATCTATTTCTTCTGCAAAGTTGTGGCTCTGAAGTATCTTAGTTTATTTTTTGCTATCATAAAATTCACTAGGAACAGCAGAGAGGGGGATAACTTGAATGACCATGGGCAAGCAACCTTGGTGAGTGGGATTAGAACATGATGTTGGAAAGCTGTGGCCTCATTTCAAAAAGGATGTTGGAAAAGTAGGAAGGATTGAGAGAGCTACAAGAATGCTTGTTCTCCTGACAACTGAAAATAGTGGGAGATTAGAGAAGCTCTAACTTGTAGGTTTATCCAAAATAAAGTAAAAATAGTCGAAACCAGCTACAGACTGCTCTTTTATTCATCACGGAAAAGGCTTTAGTAAGCCTTTAATTCTTGAAGCTGGAGCTGGATACAATTGATGAGAAATGAGTTCGTGTTTTACTTTTGGGATGAGAAAATAATTGTGCACAGAGAGAGTTTCTCACGGGCTGGTTCATAAAAGCTAACTACCATCACTGTCTCCTTCCTACCAGTCAGGATAACATAGATGCAGTTGATGTTGCCCTGGGGCAAGAGAAAGCACAAAGTTACCTTGTTCCACATCTTCTTTTCTGTTTTTTTTTTTTTTTCTATTGTTTGTTTTGGAGAAGTACAGTCACAGATTTGCAAAGCAAATCCCTATGAGACCCATTCAAGGTAGGAGTGTCTGTCCGTCCATGGTTTTCAGTGTACGTTCTGGCTCTTATCAGTGCACGCTGACACAGTTACACACCTTCTGAAATATCCTAAGAGGTCTACTAAAATGTTTCTCTGTAATCTCGTGGTCATAGGGCAGCAACACTCCACTTTTCTGGATGGGTTGGTCAGAGTCTTGTGGTGCCAACCCTGTGAACTGAACTCAGACTTACTGCTTTAGCTTGCTCCACTGACCCTCTCACTTTGATCTCTTGTTTTATACTTAGTACAGCTACTGAAGTGAATACAGAAATTCAGCCTGAAAAAGGATTTCAGTGTGGAAATTGAGTTATTCATTCTGAATATAAAAATGCAGGCTCTTGTATCTGCCTCTGGGGGAGGGGGCAAAAAAAAAAAAAAGAGAGAAAAGAAAAAAAAATGAAAAGAATATTTTGCAAATGTTGTACTGTTGATTAAGTCCATTGGGCTGTCAATGTTGTTAGCTGGAATGCATGGGATTTGAAAGCAGTTGGAAAACAAGCAGTGTATGCTGGTATGAGGCCACTGCAGAATATGAGCAGACAGCAATATATCATTTTGAGGAATGAAAAATATTTAGGAATTGGAAGTTACTGTCATCTAACACTTGTCTGCCATCATCTTTCCAATGCATGGTACACATTGTTTGGGGCTAGCAGTGGGCATCTTGTTTCTGCTGCCCCCGTTAGTGCTTTCATATGTACCAGAAGCCATTTAGCTTTTCATCTTTAGAAATGCCAGGGGACTTTAGGAGTACTTACAATTATTTTTTTTAAGATCAATAGTAAAGCTAGCACAATGAAGAGATTTTATATTTTCAGTTTTGTAAACTGCATGCTAAGATAGAGACATGTTTGGATAGCTTTGACTTTCTTTTTACTCAAGCATCTCTATGCAAACTAATATGAGTGTATGCAGTCAGCTTGGCTGATCTGTCTGCATTCTGGGTTGGATTATTACTGATAGTCTGTACATTTACCCTTTTAATGCATTTAACAACAGCGTTAAGAAATAAATGTGAAAGTTATTCTTTAGTTCTCCTATAGTAGAAACCAAATTAATTTCCTCTTATTCTCCAACAAATTTCCTGTTCACAGCCCTGTTGTGACCCTTTGATCCTTTTTTTTCTTTTTGTCACCTGCTTTCTGCTACAAAGAAGGGTTGACTTTCTCTTGAAATATCTTATTTCTGACAGATTGCCTGTGAATCCTTGCTTTTTTCACCACCGGTTCCATCTGTCATATTACTTTGGCTCCTACAGGGGTTGAAAGCAAGCATACAACCTGGAAAATGAACCCAGATGCTCCAAACATTGAATCCAACCAGCCAATAAAGCTTAACATTTTTTGTTAAACAATGATTTAAAATACTTAAAATATTGAAGGAGTTTATTTCAATCTGCCCTGTTGTTTTCAAATTCTGATAAGAGCAGGGGAGGGAGGCAGGTTGGGTGTCAATTGGCTGTATCATTAATAACCATCACCAGTATCTCTTCATAAATGTGTGTGTTACTTCTATTCATATAGTATGATAGAGCATAGAATCATAGAATGGTTTGGGTTGGAAGGGACCTTAAAGACCATCTAGTTCCAACCCCCCTGCCATGGGCAGGGACACCTTGCACTAGACCAGGTTGCTCAAAGCCTCATCCAGCCTGGCCTTGAACACTTCCAGGGATGGGGCACCCACAGCTTCTCTGGGCAACCTGTTCCAGTGCCTCACTACCCTCTCTGTGAAGAATTTTTCCCTGATACCTAATCTAAACCTCCCTGGTTTCAATTTAAACCATTACCCCATGTTCTGTCACTGCAGGCCCTTGTAAAAAGTTGTCCTTCATTTTTTTTGAAGGCCCCTTCAGGTATTGAAAGGTGCTACAAGGTCTCCCTGGAGCTTTCTCCCAGCTGAATGAGCCCAACTCTCTCAGCCTTTCATCATAGCAGAGGTGCTCCAGCCCTCTGATCATCTTCATGGCCTCTTCCTGGACTCGCTCAAACTCCTTGATATCCTTCTGTTCAGCTCCAGAGCTGGACACAGTACTGAAGGTAGGGTCTCACGACCACTGAGTAGAGGGGGAGAATCCCCTTAGTTCTTATCTCAATTTTACGAGCTTCCTTATTTCTTTTTTTCCTCCAATTCATCCCCTCTACTGAAGGAGGGGAGGGGGATTTGTGAGAGCGGCTTCGTGGTATTTTGCTAGCCGGAGTTAAACCACGACAACAGCTCAGATACATAACTGTGTAATATGCTTCTCATAATGGAATTTTTTTTGCTCTTGCCTGCTGGCTTGAAATTGAAGAGGAACATACATAGTCGTGTGAGTTTCCAGTTCATCTCATTTAAGCTGCAGAGAGTAACAGAACTCCTCAGTGGTAAGAATTCATACAAAATATGCAAAAGTGAAGGGAAAGTTTAAAATAATGAGGTCAGTTCACCATATAAGTCTAGATCTAGGAACAGATCTGACAGCAGCTGAGCTGCCTTGTGAAAGGCAGTGGTCATAATCCTTCATCAACAATGAATTTATATTAACAAAATACTAAAATTAGCTTAACTAAAGAAAATAAGGGTAAGATGCCTGTCTCACTTTTGCTTGAAATTATGTTTTTCATACAAGGGAAAGAACATTTTGCAAATTGTTTTCTTCAGAATTTAATGAAGTGGTGTAAAATATCCTTGGGGTCTGCAGCTCCCCATGAGGACAGAATTGGGTACCATGTACATGTAAGCAATGGGAGTATTTGCTCCAGAATGATAGTTCATTTAGCTTTGGAATGCTTTATGTATATGATAATGGCAGGTCTTTGAATTAGTTACCAGCAAGACTTATCCTGTCTTCGTTCAAACAGAGCTGTATGTAGAAACAGAAGAGACTGATTTAAGAGATTGCATTTTGAACATAAAAGCTAGGGTAGGTACTTTCTTGTTTTTTGCCAACCCACTTGCAAAGATGTGAATATAAACCATTAAAGGTGGTGTGGTTTTTGTACGGTTTTTCTTTTTTTTTTTTTTTAATATGTACAGTTGCTGGAGATTTTTATAGAAATAAAGATGCAGATTCTTTCTTGGAGCTCACAGTTTGTATGCATTTTGTATTGTCAAAGCAGACTAATTACTCCGGGTCAGCAGCAATAATGGAATAGCAGCTGACAACATGTAGCCTTGCAGGCTTAACTTCTGTGCTAGAGGTTCCTCCTAGAAATCTGTACCCAAGTACAGACTGGACACAGCACATTTGCAAGCTCAGCCTTGTACACTAGATAGATATTTGATGGAAGCTATAAAAAGGCTAATTACTAGGCTAGTTGTTGCCTGTATACTTATAATCAGAACGTAGTATTTGACCTTGGTCTCAAACCCATTCTGTCTGAGATGGAATAAGAGGTGATCATTTTGCGAGTGTAATGACCATGCTTTCACCCTGTGCTAGAGGAACATTTTCACTTGCTACCACTTACCATCGCCCAGTTTGTCTCAAGAATTTAGAGATTTTGATGAAAGGGAATAACTTTTGCATACTAAATCACACATATGGCAGCTAGGTTTTTCCCCCAGAACGCTGCCCTGATCACAAGGATGGTGATCCAGGATACCTGTACATCTAAGGAAAGATTACAATTCCTTAAGGACCACCCCTGTCCCCAGCATGAGGTGAGAAAGGAGGTTTCCCTAGGTTCAGCCTGCCTTGGCCTAGTGCTCTAGTCTTGGAGAAGATGTTGCTGCACAACTGTGAGCAGAAGGATCTGAATCCAAAATAAGGGTCAGGCAGACCCAAAAAAGCCCTACTCAACTAGGGGTGCTTTGAGACTACAGCTGAGCAGCTCTCAGGATTCAAAGGAGTATCTTTACTGGGCAACCAAAAACGCAGTCTAATCCCATAACTACTCTAATTACTGATTCTCAGTGGAGTTACAAACTGTAGGTGTGTTAGGGAAACTGACCTCAGTCATCATTTGCAGGATTGCTCACAAGTTTTTGAATTTGCAAGACAACTGATGTTTGGATTGGTGTTCAAAGCATGTGTATATGTTGCATGTTTCACAGGGTGGTAAGGATTGGAAGGGACTTCTAGAGATCCTCTAGTTCAACTCTCCTGCCAGAGCAGAGCAGAAGTTTATTTCTATATCACAACTTGTACTATTTATTGTGTGGATTTTTGAATCTGCAAGACAACTGATGTTTTGATTGGTGTATGTGTATATGTGTAAGCATGTGTATATGTTGCATGTTTCACAGGGTGGTAAGGATTGGAAGGGACTTCTAGAGATCCTCTAGTTCAACTCTCCTGCCAGAGCAGAGCAGAAGTTTATTTCTATATCACAACTTGTACTATTTATTGTGTGGAGCTTCTGTTCAAGACATTTGTATGTGTCAAATTTCAAGTCAAGTGATTTAAACTTCCATTGTATTTGTTATTTAACTGTTAGGGTTTGTTTATTTATTATCTCCTGGATTCCAAGAGAAAATGAAGGCCAAAAACAAAAGCAAAAATCCTCAAGCATACAGAGAAGGACAACATTCAGAACTTATCTAGTTAGTCTCCAGATGTATTCATACCTTTCACATCAGCTGAGGATCGAGAGCAGCTGACAGGGCTGGAAGAGTAGCTCCAATAGGCAGTAGTTTATACTGATACAGGTGGTTCTGCAACTTGATGGTCTGGGAGCTAAGGAGGTTTTGTGGGGAAGGAGGACAGGCTTTCCCCCCTATCACTTCTACCAGCAATACAGCTTACCATAGACCCTATATTTACAGTATTTTGCTACCTGTGCAGTTCAGAAGGGGAAGTAAATGTATTTTTCCGGAACAAGGTCAGCTCTTCCCTCTACAGAACAGCAAGACTCGTTGTATCCATGCCCTTTTTCTGGCTTGGGCTTCTGATAATTTTACCCATATTTTAAAGGGTGTAATAAAACTAAAATAAAAGTATCAGGCTGAAAACAATGAAATTATTTTCACAAAGAGATTAGAGATGTTAATTTTCAAAATGTAGAGAAGTAATCAAATAAAAGTTGGAAGGTGAATTTTGTAGGAGTTTTCAGTTCTTGCAGTTCAAAGGAATCCTCCTTGCCAAAGCCAGAACCACCACCATTCACAACCTAGTGTCACGTTCTGCATTAAAATGTCTGTGGTGTGTAATGACTGGCTATAGAAGTAGGACTGAGCTATGTCCAGAATGATGTCACACCACCTCTTCAGGTCTCCAATGCTCTCCACTCTTGCAAGTCACAGTGACTCCCATTACTTATTCAGTGTAATATTTACACGTGGATCTACAGTCTGTTTGGGTACGAAGTTATGCCAATAACAGCATGATTTGAAAAATTAAAATTTAAGGGGTGGGGGTTATTTCTGTTCTTGGATCTCATATAAAAATTATCTACAGGGGCCCAAGCGAGTCAGGAAAATGCTAATATCAATCTCTACTTCTGGAAACTTATGCCTCCAAGGTAGGGTGCTGCCATTGGATAAGGTTGTGCCTTTTCAACCTTCCAAAACCACCTTTTTCTCCCCTTCTCTTTGGCTTTCAGTGGTGTTTTAAATTGCTAACATCTCAGAGGTGCTCATCTCAAGCTTCACTGTTCACTTTAATTTCACAAGATAATGCTACTGTAGAGACAATGGAAGTAGAAGCCAGTAATGTACCTCTACGTTCTATGGATGTTTGAGCTGCTCAAGAATAATCTACCAAAATCCTTTCTGAGTTAACAGTTATGGTCTAATTAAAAGTACTCCAGTGGTGGGGCCTGTGCTTGAAAGGCAGAAGGTATCAGGGACATATTAGAAAGAACTGAGTTATATTAACCAGGAAGACAGAAGAAAGAATGGGGAAAACAGCTAGGTAGACAATGTAAGATAGGGTGTTAGTAGAGTAGTTCTTGAAGAGATGTTTATACTATTTACTGGAAAGAGCAAAAGATTATGGGGAAAGGAATAAGAAAGTTATTTCAATAGTTGTGCTCTGAAGTTGTGCTGTTCATGTGGTAAGCCCATCATAAGGACCCAAAAACCTCTCCAGCCATCAGTACAGGAAAGTGAGGGCTTCACTAAAGAGGACTCTAGAGACACTGAGTCTCTGGAATACTTAGAAGAAAAGATGGCAGGATGATTTTCATGCAGACAAATGTAGAATGCACAGATCAGTCCCTAAGCATAACACTTGCTCTATAGATTTGTGCAAGGGCAATCTGTTGCTAGCTCCTGCATCTCTCCTAGGAATGTCTCATGCTCTTCTGACCTAAGATACTCATGGGGAAAAAATTGCCTGTGCAATGCCCTTCTTGCTAATTGATAGCAAATAATTGCTATATTACTTTCTTGTGAATCTGTGTGTTGTGTAAGTAACCCCCTATCTTGCCATTAAGATAAAATTACTTTCTATTCTGGGAAGTACAAAGCTGCTAGAGGGACTATGTTAAAGTGCTTCGCTACTCTAAGGCCTGACTGGCCAGATATATCTTCCTTCTGCTGCACATTACCAAACCCAGTCACTGCTGCCATGGTCTTCAAACACCTCCATAACCCCCTACATATGTCAAAGTGTTTGGGAAATGTTACACTTCTGAGGGAATAATTCTGTTTTCCCCTTTGGGACTCCTTAATTACATGCTGAAAGCTTGTAAGACCAGCTTTAGTCTAGTGTTTTGTCCCACGGCAGAAATTTAAGGAGAAGGAATAATGTCTCAGTGATCTGGGTAGTTATCCTCCTAGGTAATTCTCTCCACTTTGTAGGCAACTCAAGCCGGTTACCCTAAGCCAAGAGGGAAGCACCTGTTACATTTTATTGTGTTACTAAGCATATTTCTACAAGTGTTCTTGTATTATATTTGGCCCACTGTGACCTTATGAAACTCAGTGCAAGTTAAGGTTGCAGAATAGTCTTCAAAGACCCTTTCATGTTATATTATTATCTCTGTCCTAACGTTGGCTAGCCATTTTGATAAAGCTGTGATTTCTGTCTTTGATAAACAAGGTTCCTTAAACTCCTTAGTTTAATAACATCTATGACAGAAACTCCTATTTATGGTGCTAATCAAACCTTTCAGGATCTCTGCAAGCCAAATACCTAAGCTACTATCTCTACATCCTTCCTTTAAGTCTGTTTATTAACAGCCAAGGTCTCCAAGGCATCTTATAGACATATTCTTCATGAAGTTATTTTCACTTTGTTGTATTTTGTTAGAGCTCATAAAAAGACCTACCAATAAAGAAGATGCTCAGCTCACCTCTCACATAAACATACTTAATTCCCACAGTAGCCTGCCAGACTTTTAAATATTCCATTATTTATTTACTCCTGATTAGATGACTTTTTTTATAATTAAATTATATCCTCTTACAGTTTCCATTATATCAGTTTCCTGTTCATGATGCCAGTACAAATTGGCATGGGAAGCTGCAATAATGAGCCCGCTGAATAACTCTAGGGTTAGAATTATCCTACATAATAATATCATAGTAAAGATAAGATATTGTAAATCCTTCTTTGTTACTGTTTAAAATTAAGGCATGTATTGACCTCATCCAAGGATGCTGGATTTCTTGAAGACGTACAGATAGTTTTCAGTGATCATTTCAAAGGTACCTTTCCAACAGCCAAACCAAAATATGACAGAGTCCAAAAATCCAAAGTGTTTAAGCCCTGGTGAAACTTTCAAAGCCTTTTTGATTGCAGAATTTTCTGCCTAAGATGTGGCTAGCAATTTACTTCTTTTTCTCCTGACAGTCAGATGGTATAATCAGAACCTACATGACATATTTGTCTTTAATGTTTTATCACACTGCTCTGTTCTTTCATCCAAAAACTAGTACTTGTCCTTCTATGCAAATGTATCTATCTATTCATTAGTCTGTCAGAACGTCTATAAATACTAGATTGTTTTGAGGAGGCAGTGCCTAATTTGTCAAATGAAAATATTTTTCTCCTGCTTTCTAGCATATGAACTGTGATGGATGCAATTGTGTTCTGAGATGCATTAAAACCCAGAAGTTATAGCTTTTTAGCTGGTAGGTGCCTTGAAAGTGTGTCACACAAATTACCCAGCTGGAGAGAATTGAAACCACAGTGAAAATCCTGTTACTATCTTAAAAAACATACAGACAGAAATAAAAAAAAAAAAAAAAAATTGACTTTAAATGGCAGTTGAGGCCCATCTTTTTAATGACTTTTTTTTGGTCATTCATGCATATGAGCTCAGTCAACATACAAAAGTGCCCTGAATGATATTTCAATCCTTATATTTCACTGAGGACCTATTTTCTTTCTTCCCCTCATTGAAACCTCTCTGACTATCTGGTTAAAAAATGTCTTAAAATATCCTCTGTCAGCCAAGTGAAAGTAGTAAAATGATTTTGTTTCTTTTGCCTCTTTTCCAAAGTGAAAATCCACCAAGTAGTATAATAGCAACACGTTGTACATACCCTGAAATAGAAGAAGTGTAAAATAATGTTGGCAACAAGAATTATTATAAAGAGTGCCTGTCCTTTGTCAGATAGCTTTGGAAGAGGATAGAGGCTTTGCAAGGAATGATATTCACACCCACAACCACATGTCCATTTGTGCTCACACATGCACCTTTCAAAGCACTAATGTGTGCGCTGACAACCTGCAAAGGATCAGCTTCAAAAATTTCCTTTGAGTCATTTCTTAGCCTCCAGCAGTGGCTGGAAAAGGTGTTTGTGATCAAACTGAAATGTAAAACTGTGAGACTATAAATAGTAGCAAGTTCTACTTGCTGGAGAATATCGTCCTCCAATACTACATTGAATTCTTCTTGAAGAGAATAGAATTAGTGTAATGGAAACATTTCTCTTGCATCTTTTTGGTGTTAAAATATGTTGACATTTGTTTTCTTCAATCACTTCTGCTTCAGCTAAGTACTGGTAGTGTCTTGAAGGAAGTTTTTATTTTCATATTACGTTAGGGAGTTTTAGTATTAATTCTACTCTGGTCTGCAGTAAGTCACCTACTTGGATGCAACCTCTGTTGACTACACTGGAAACAGTACTTCAGGTAACAGTACCTAAGGTGCTCCATCCTTCAGAGGGAAGCTATCCAAGCCGTGTTGCCCTTCCAGTTCCTTTCCTTCATTTGTAGGCTTCCAGTACCAAACCTCAGTCTGAGTAACAGTATTTCAGCTCATTGTTGCCCTAGTGCCTTCAAGCTCTAATGCTGCAGCATGAAAATAGGAATGAGAAACCTACTGATGATACTGTGTGCAATACCTGAAAGGTTGTTTGAGGTAGTTTGATGCCTGGATACACTGGCGGTCCTGGGGTTGCATTTTCTAAGTCCTTTGGATGATAGCTGCCACCAACTTGTCCTCTTGCAGAAGAGTTGAGAAGCAATCATAGAATCCTGTATCCCACTGGTATCTTAAGTTTCCATTCCTACGCAGGGAATTCAGCTGCCTAATCATAGGTATCTAACACTAGACACCTTTGGGCACGTGCTTGGTATGGGAGAGGCATCTTGTGGCCTGCTGGCATTCCTCTGTGTGTCTAAGATGATATTAGACACTTGAGTCCTACCAATAATGTCTAGAGAATTCTGTGTCTTGGATATGACCTTTAACACCAGCCCTGAGATTTTCAGGGCCTGAAGGAGAAATATCTATATTACTACTTTTTCGATCCATAATTTTGTTTTTCTTTCTTTACATAGTTTGGACAATGAATTCTCTTCTAGGGTATCAAAGATTTGCAGTAGAATATATCTATCTTATTATTCCACATTGTTTTCTTACTGTAAAATTCCCCCAAAATGGGGGAATTGAGGATTCTGAAATTCATTGTATTTTTTTCTTCTAAGAAAATACAGTGCATTATGATGGCTTTATTATTGGAGAATTAGGGTTTTATAAAGTTACTTTAGAGTATTGGCTCAGTCACTAAAGGGCTAAAAGGCTGTGCGATGAGGCTGCTGAAGCAGGAGGCAGCAAAAAGGCAGAAAGGGAGTCTGTGCTTGGGCAGGGAAAGGCAGCTGTAGGGTGCCACTGGCACTGCCTGCCCTTGTTCAAGGACACAAACTATGCTATCCTGAGATGTCTCTCTAGTAAAGTTCCTGTGGTGCATCATAGCAGGAAATAAGCCTGTGGCATACTCATGAGAGGACGAAGCATTTCCAAGTATGCCTGGCTAATAAATCCTGTTGGTTCTTTAAGGAAAATATGTTGGGTTAATAAGAGACAGGGTTTCTCTGTGGTGTTGGGAAGCATCTGGACTTTGAGGTGTGGCTTCTATAAATGGATCCAAGCCAGCTTTCTGCTGGTAACTTTGGGTAGCAATGACAGGATACTTTCTGAAGTGTGGGTCTCATAGTTCATCATGGGCGTCTCATTGGACTGTTAAGACAGGCTTGGTTTAGCTTAAAGCAAGACTGAACATGTCTCCAGAAGCTGCAGTCACAACTTTGGAGAATAAAAACAAATGATTGTGTAGTTCAGAATGCAAAAAAACCAGTATTCAAGTGCTCTGACATTTTGGAAGCCAGTAAATGAATGGTTCATACACAATAGTGGTAATATAAGCTTAGGTGGCTGGGGATGCTTAAAGGTGGAAAGTTCTCTTTTCCTAAAGCAGGGCAAATGCAGTCTGAGGAAGAGGTATGAATTATGGTAGCTGCCCTGGCTGTACAGTCAGATGTCCCCTTTAGGGACATTGTGAGATAATTAGAAACAATATTTCTTGTCATGCTGAACAATAACATTCTTTAGAATGTAAGGCATTATTTTGTTCCTGAAGATTTCCAGAGATCTGTTTCTCTTCATTATAGAAGCTTGGTTTACAGTCTACTGAAACACAATTCTCTCATTGAGAATCAGAGTTATTGTTAGATAGCCAAGAAGTTACTTCAGCTAAAACCACATCTTTTACCACAGCCATTTTACTCAAGATTTGAATCTTTGCTATAGCTTTGAGTACTGGCTCAATCGTGATGCCATTTCAATGGGTGGGTTCACTTTGATACTTTTTTACAGCTTACAGTGAGAAAACCACAGAGTGATTTCCTGAGACAGGGTTTCATCCTCAGAATACAGAATCATAGAATGGTTTGGGTTGCAGGAGACCTTAAAGACCATCTAGTTCCTAACACCTTGCCATGGGCAGGGACACCCTCCACTAGACCAGGTTGCTCAAAGCCTCATCCAGCCTGGCCTTGAAGACATCCAGGAATGGGGCATCCACAGCTTCTCTGGGCAACCTGTTCCAGTGTCTCACCACCTTTTTAGTGAAGAATTTCTTCCTTATATTGAATCTGTAATTACTCTCAGTTTAAAGCCATTGCTCCTTGTCCTATCACAAAACGCCTGTGTAAAAAGTTGTCCTCCAGCTTTCTTGTAGGTCCCTTCAGGTATTGGAAAGCCGCTATAAGGTCTTCTTGGAGCCTTCCCTCCTCTAGGCTGAATGGCCAGACTAGGCTGCTCCTTGTTTTTCAGCTAGAGTTCAGGGTCTTAGTTTTAACCCATAATGTATCAAATAACCTACTTGAGAGATTCTCTCAGTCCCATGCACCTGAGTCATTTTACCTGCAGACCTCTATTTTAAATGAAAAGTGGTGTATGGTCAGGTTTTCCCTTCAAGTATTTTTTTGGGTTGGATTCTTGGTGTTCCTGGGCTGGGAGTTCTATAGTGTTGAATGGTTTTTTTTTCTCAATTATAAATGCATTTAAATAAAACATGTAAGCTTTTGTTATTTTGTTGTTACTAATCTAACGCTACAGATTGCTCATAATATGTGAGTGCCTATAGCTATTTGGAAGGGTGGTTACTAACATGTTGACTATAAATCTAAATTAATAGAGATACATGATTTATGTGCATATGATGTTTCAGTAAGCACTCAAGAGGCAGGCTGTTTGTAAGACAAACATAATTCTTCTATTAACTTTCGTAAATACCCTGCTCGCTCATTGGGGAATTCACAGAGAACATGGGCATATGTAACAGCATAGCAGCAGTGCGTGTAGTGGTGTGAGCATAGGAAATACAATTCTGTTTACTGCCTGTAACACTTTTGATTGTCACCTGATTCTTGTCTCTGCTCCAAAAAGAGTCAGAGAATTTCCAGGCATTGGTTTAAGGCAGCAGATCTTAATGGGTATGACTGTGATCCCTCTATAGATAATACTTTTTTCTTTCTTTCTTTGTGGTTTTCCCTTCTTTCTACAGTGCAGAAAGTAATTGTTGTGATTGGAAGCTACCTACTGGTAGCAGAGCCCTTACCAACATAAGGACACAAAGAATGAGTTCATATTAAAGACTCTGGATTCAATATATTTGGGCTCAGTCGTGTCTTTTTCTATTTGGCCTTTCTCATGTCCCTTAATTTCCAGGTCAAATTCTTCATCTGCTTAAATTCCTCACTGTGAAATTGGTTAATAATATTAATGTCTTTGCCTTACCTATTTAGAGAATATTCAGGACATGGGCTAGCTCTCTATGTGCATACGCAGAACCTAGAACAGTGAGGGTTAGACCTTGGTGTGGAGGAATCACTTTATTACAAGTAGCATGCAATAAGAAGGACCTAGTCCATTGCCTTACTTATTTAGAGAATAAACTATTCAGGACATGGGCTAGCTCTCTATGTGCATACACAGAACCTAGAACAGTGAGGGTTAGACCTTGGTGTGGAGGAATCACTTCATTACAAGTAGCATGCAATAAGAAGGACCTAGTCCAAAAATCCTGCTGTGCCTTAGGTTTCTGTCAATAAACAAGAGGAATGAGGTCTCCACATCCTGAACACACACTAGAAAGTCTGCTCAACTAGTTAACAGTGTCCTATTATCTAAGTGTTTATTGGATTCATTAAGCACCAACAACTGTGGATGAAAATCAGGGGTGTGTTTTAATTTCCTAGTTCCTGCTGCCACTTTTGTCTTTTTCTGCATGTTGACATTTCTGCTTTAATTAAACATTCGGTTCTTCCTTGTGATTTCTGCATACACAGTTTCAACAGCGTGAAACAATGTTTCTTTGTGGCAAAAGATATGTCTAGATCGTTAGCATATCATCTTGTGTTGCCTTAGTGATTGCTTCCTGGGAGGGTCCTCCTAGGTATTCTGCTTTAAACACAATTGTCCGACTTCCTTCCCTGAATAAAAATGTGTTGCCTGGGATTGGCTAGACAAGCCCACTGTGCTGGATTGATTTTCATATTTCATAGGGTACTGATGACTCCCATGTTTCTATTGCAAGATTTTTACCTTACTGCAGCAGCAGTAAGCTGATCTACATGAGAATATTAGCTGTCAGCTCAAAAAGAAAAATAATGAGCTCTCATGATTGTACAGGAAAAAGATTTCACTCATGAAGCAAGTGCAAATGCCGAAGTGCTCAGAAGAGAGAGCAACTAAATGTTTAAAATGTTTGGTTTAGGTATTTTAACCAGTGTTGATTTAGGGACTCATCGTAACATCTGTCTTTTATGTGTCATGTTTAATCAGTTGATTTTAAAAACTGTCCTATAGTGGGAATGATATCCAGCAATGGGAATATTATTTGGCTACAAAGCTACTGCATGCAGATGGGCCAAACTATTTGTTGAATACCACTGACTTTAACCCAATTCACATTGTCAGTTTTTCCTGTAGAGCATCTTGAAGAGGATTACTTTGCAGTCTGACTAAACGAGAAAGACACGATACTCTGGAGCTGATGGGAGGTTTCAGCTCAACTGTCTTTCATTTCCCCTTTTTTTGCTCAGTGTTTAACATCACTTTTTGTTGTTTACTGTTTTTTGTCATTCTTCTATGCTATTGCATATCATGACTTGGACGCTGTAAAATATTGTATGTGGCTTCCTGAGCAGCTTACACTGTGGGGAAAAAAGCTTGGAAATAAAGTGCACACAGACTGTCAGATTGAAAACTTAACAGAAGTTATTTGCTCAGGTTTCCCATCATGTATTATTAAAGTGAACTTACTGGGAAGTACATGTTCTTATGGAAACATAAAACAAAAGCATCTGGAGCTGTTTGGCTTTTTTTCTGGAATAGTGACAAAAAGGTGGGGTGACATTCTCAGAGAGGCCTGTGGAGGCCTTTTTCTTTAAGGTGCAGTGAAAATAAATGTTTTCTTTCTCCTAAAACATACTTCATAAGACTTTTCATAGCTTTGTACTTGTCAAGGCTCATTGATTCTGAGGCAGTAAAGTGTTATAACTATCTCGGTACATGCCCTTCCATCCCTGGTTATTTAAGATCTACAATTATTTCTTGTAGTGTTTTCTCTTTCTTTAATTTTTTTTACTTTTTTCTGCAGTTAAATTTTATCTCTGCATTCTTTCCTGTGTTAGTTTCCTAGAAAGGTTTTATTTTTAGACTTTTTGATGCAAGCCCTCTCCTCTCCTACATTTTTAAAAACATTTCATTAAATCAAAGTAATATTATTTTTAGTCCTACATTTTCATGGGGAAAAATCACAGCCCATCTTTTTGTGGATAAAGACTATGTTTTATTTTGCTAACATCTAAGAGGTGCTAGTCCTATTCTCTAGTACTGGGCAAAAATTCTCATATATATGTGGTATTAAGAAACCAAGTACTTACCCAGTTAATTTAGGCAGCCAACAGATGATGTATGTTAAATACCAGAAACGAGCAACCAAAATTTATAAGACTTTTTTTAATGTATCCTACAGCATCTTATCCTTTTCAAATTTTAAAATAGATGGCAAAAGTCACTGAGATTGTATGAATCCTTTGACTCATGGCTCTTCTTCTGAAAACTTCTGAAGAGCTTGAATGTCAGCAGTTTGTCAGCCCTGGTGGAAACAAATTGATCCTCAGTAAGTGAAGAATGGCACTGAAAACATTGTTTTAAATTTACTAAGATAAATCTCTGCTCCTAAACATTGCATTGAGCATGAGTAATGTTGAGGCTGTATCTCATTCTTAGAACTTGGTTTTTTTCCTTTCTTTATTTTATGGCTCAGAATTAATTAATAAGGATTTGTTGAGCTCTTCAGTCTTTCCACATCCTCTCAGATGCCTTTTATCCTCAGAAAAACCACTTAGGGCTGGGTTTTGCTTCCTGTTCATGGCAGGAGCAAAGATGGCTATGCATAGAGAAGCCCTGTGCAAAATGATGGCAGAGTGAATCTATGCAGTCAGCCTGTTCTCCTGTAGAACAACAACAGAGGTATTTCAATCTCCACAGTACCAGTTTGTTTTGGGTTTGTGCGTAGGGTTTGGTAGCAGGGGGCCACAGGGGTGGCTCCTGTGAGAAGCTGCTAGAAGCTTCCCCTTCTCCAAGTCAGACCTGACTCTGGCCATGGCCAAGCTGGTCAGCGATGGTGGTAGAACCTCTCATATAACATATTTAGGATGGCAAAAACACCTGGTGTGGGAATTTGCAGCCGAGAGAGGAGTAGGATGTGAGAGAGACCATGAGGCAGACACCCAGGACAGTGAAAAAAGAATGGGAAACATCTTGCACTTCTAGTTGGTAGCCAAAGGGCTCAGGGGAACTGACTGTGCACAGATCATGCCCCAGCCTCTCCCACTTTTAGTGACTGCTTCTACAGAACACATAGTGGAAACTGAAGTTCCAGATAAGGGAGGCCTGATGAATATATATAGTTCCTACATCAATTTACTTCCTCCATGTCCATAGGTCAAATTCTGGGACCACACTGGGTCTGAGAGTCTGGCTGTAAAGCCAAGGCTGGTGTGGACCCGGCATTTGTTGGCACATTCTAACTTAATTTTAGTTGTGTTGTACTGCCAGCACTCAGGTGGTGAAATCCTATCCAAACCCTTGTCCTCAGATCATTCCTTATACCGAATCAAAGGGCTCATTAGCTCTCTATATGAGGCATTCTAGAACATTTCACATTATGCCTTGCTAAATGGCAATTTTCAGAGTGTCTGTGAATGGACCATTTCAGTAGATGTCAAGACCTTTATAGGAAATCTGGATTGCTGAAGGGGAGAAAGGTCAAAGCAAAGGCACACCAAAGTAAAACATGAGATCTTAAAGGAAATTGAAAAGTAGTGGGAAAGAAGGATGCAGAGGAGAAGATATCTCTTCCTTGTGAGATTTTTTTCAATCAGATTTTCACCACTCTGGAACAGTCTATTAGCAGTACATGGTCAAATCCTGAGTCGGGTTCTGACAGATTAATGACACACTGGGGAGTCAAACTTTCACACTGTGAAGTGCATCGTGCAGCTACACTGCAGTCTTACACTAAAGGGACAAAAAAACCCCCAAAAATAAACAACAAAAAAACCCTACAACAAAAAAAATCCTTCACCTGATTTCTCTTATTCCCATCCCTCCTCAGCTAATACCTTTTGATAGACAGTGACAAAGTTTGGTGTTTTGCACATGTAGCATCATCTTCTTTATTGGGAAAATCTGTCTCATGGCAAATTGGGATAGTCTAAGGATTCTCTTTAATATGAAATCACGCCAAAAGAAGTGAGTGTCTGAGTGGATGAGAAAGGGGACTCAGTTTGTGTATTAGTTACAGAGAACTACTACAGCCCTGAAAATTGTTCCGCTATAGATAGGAAGTAGAGGAAGATTCAGGCTTTAAGACAAACAGAACCAGGTCCAGCAAGCACACTCCTATCTGCAGAGACACAAGAGGACATGGTAGTATTTTAAAAAGCAGATAAAGAAACTGCTTGGGTGCCTAGCAGATATTCAGTGAATCACTGCAAATTTAAAGAGGTTGTCCTCAGGGGAAAAAAACAAAACCAACCAAACAAAACCCCAAAAATCCAAACTCTAAAAAAATGCTTTTAGGAGGGATTTAACTCCTTTTGAAATACTCAGAACCAAACAAAACCCCAAAAAACCAAACCCTAAACAAATGCTTTTAGGAAGGATTTAACTCCTTTTGAAATACTCAAGGCTGATCAGTGAGAAGTAACACTGAGACAGAAGGGGGAGCAACCACTTGGATCCAGTTACTAAAGGGATACCCTTGCCTGCCAACTGGGAAACAACTTTAGAGAGATATGCTTACATGCTTTTTGTTTTGTATTGGCCTCCTCTGGGAAAGAAGGAAGACAGATGTTTCCCTGTATAATGTTTGCCATAGAGCTGAAGCATGAAATGGCAGGTTCTGATCCAGAGCATCCTGCTTGTTCAGAAAACCCGCCTAGAAAAGAAGATGATCCTGTACAGGTTAATTACTGGTTTGTTATTGATGTTACACTCCCCTTATTGCACACTGCTGATGCTCTGTGTATGGTCGGTTATGCCAGCATTTTCAAAACTTTTGAGAAGTTGTGAAACACAGAACTGCAAGAGAACTCTCACCATTTGTGCAGTTAATTAGAACGTTTACATTTTAAAAAATTTTTGTCATTTTGTGTTTTTATTGGTTTCAAAGGTTACAACATTCTTGGAGATAAGCTGGTCACTGAAGACTTCTGAAGACTCAAAAAAAAAGAAGTAGACTTATAGGCAATAGTACAGAAAAAACAGGAAATAATAATCTGTTGAATATTAAACCCATACGTAATAAGAAGCAAACACTTTTAGATCTTTCACAGCATAATTCTGAGAATAGCTTTGACTGCAAATGCAGTCAATTTTTCAAAACCACAATGAATTGCTTTCAAGGGGCAATTTGTCACCTTGAAAATCTAAGAGAATCCTGTTCTTGTAGGTTTTAACACTGACTGAAATATACTTTCCTGGTTTTGAGCTTTTCCAGAAATGCTTCAGTTTAGTCACAGGTGCATGCTACTTCTATGCTGCTGTTTAGCTTCACTTAACTGGAACACAAGTGGCTTGTGAAATAAAAGAAAACAAAGCTTTTACTTTTTAAGAAAGAAGTATACAGTAGTATGGTTTCTCATCAGTACCAAGAACTTCTCTTGAATCATTCCAGCTGCTGAGTCCCCGGAGTCTGGTACTGTTGTCCCAAATCTGTTCTTCTACTGAGTGTGCCAGAGTCAATTAACACACTAAGTCAAGATATTTGTATTTATTTTGATTTTGCATCTAACACAGCCAGCACACCTTCCAAAAATACAAAGGGTCTTTCATACAAAATGTTAACAAGGAAGAAACCTCAATAAAATAACTGATTGGTCACTCATATCTTTCCTTACCACCCACAGTTTTGTAAGTTCACGTTTGAAATATTTGGGGAGATCTTCTTCATTGGCATGCTCATTATTCATAAAGGGGTGTCATTTTTACCATTAAAATAATCTAAGGCTAATTCAGGACACAATTTTCGATTAGGGTACAGCACAGGTTCAGGTAACAAACTGTAGATCACTGTATGCAATTTATGTTTGAGAGGTTAACGAGTATACTATTGTACTTAACCAGGTGGTAGGGGGAGTTTCCGTCGCTGTTTCCAAGGATACCTGATCTACAATATTATGTAAAGTGGAGGGGGAGGAGACACATTGGGAATTTCCTTACCTTTACTGACTAGCAGGGACCCTTCTCATGCTGAAGACCTTTCCTGCACATAACTTCTTCCCAAAATCATTAATTTCTCCTTTTTTCTGTTGAGAAATTCTTTCCTTGCCTACCCCAGAGTTAAAAAGCAAAACTTTATACCTCTGTCTTCCCCAAGTATCTTTTCAGTTGTGTTTCTTTCTGAATTCTCATCAAGTTAGTCTCTGCAGATGATCAGCATCCCCACCATGCAGTACATTCCTCAGTTATCACTAGCTTTGATGTTCCCATCAGATGAATCTTATCTGCTATCAGGTAATTATTCTGTCTAAGAGATGATCATTGGAGTTCTACATTTTAGCTAGTCTTTTTCTATGCAAAAATATTTTCCCATCCTCTCCTATGGAGCTCAAGTTCTACAGAAGAGCAAAGAAAACTGGAGAAGATAACCAGCTCCACATTCAAACTGTTTATGCAAACATCCTTAAAAACCCCACTGGATAAAATTCATAAGCTCAAGAAAATTCTTCAAGGTGTTACTTTTTTTTTTTTTCCCAAAGAGAAGGCATTTTAATATTCTGAACTTAACCTTCTTTTGTCTTTGCATAATATGTTAGAAGTCATAATTAGAAAGCAATACAAAAAAGAGAGTTGTGTAGTAGTGTGTACTCACACTCACTTTCTTATTTCTCTTGCTGCTTGCTACTGGTACTTTTTATTCTAGAAATCTGAATGATTCCTTCTAGATTTCCTCTAATAATGGGTTAGTTGCAATGTATGCTATGTGTCCTTGTTTTAGACTTTTCTTAGCTGTACTTTCAGCAAAACACACAGTTCAAATTGTGCAGAAATGTCCTTAAATAATGCAATGTCGTTAGAGGTCTCTTGCCTGTCTTCATTATTGCTGATATTTTTCAGCTTTCTCACATTGTACTGTAGTGGTAAATGTTCCCTTTGTGCCTCTGACCTTTTATACCTTCATTAAATTTAATGAGTTTAAAATATAAAAGAAAAAGAATCTTACCAGGCACAATCATCGGGACTGTTATTTAATAGGGAAAAAGGAACAGACTCACAAACATTAGCAGGTCTATACAAAACTACTTCACACTCTT